>NC_091464.1:90006411-90096411 GCF_027789765.1 Dendropsophus ebraccatus
TCCTTGGGCTCATGAAACTTTGCAGCAGTCCTCCCTTTGAGAATTTGGGAGGAAGCTACTTTGTCACTGAGTTTGCCCTCAGCCTCAGCCAATACCCCTGCTTCAATTTCTTTAACAGCCAGCAGCATTGCTAGGTTGGTATCATCCGCACTATTGTCATGTCCATGCTCCTGCTGTACCAGTCCGGTAGCTGCCGAGGTGTTTTCTTGCGAAACACCAATAGTTTTTACTTTATTTTTAGCTCCGCCCCCAACAGCTCCACCACAGCGCTTCAACTGAGCAGGGACAGGCACCGCGAATGTAGCTGCCGAGAGCGTCGCACCAGACGCCTGGACATTCCCCCCTCCGCCTGCAGAGGAGCGTCCCACATCGTCCGACCCGCTATGGGAGCCGCCTGCTCCCTTGTCTCCACTGCTGCCCGGCCGCCCGAGCTCCACACCAGCCCCTGGTTCCTGGGCACTCCCCCCCTCACCTGCAGAGGAGGCTCTCCGCCATCTTTACTGTGTTCTTCCCGGTGTTCTGGCCCCGCTCCACATTTGTAGAAGCAGGGATGGGCAGATCACCGGGGGCTGCTCCCTGAACTGACTGTGCTGCCGGCTCAGAGGGCACAAAAGGGACATAAACAAGATTTACTTGCTGTGATGGTTTTTTTGGTCTTTTCTTCTTTGCAATTTTGCCTTCACCCAAGTCGTCTCCAAAACTGAAATTATCCAAGCGCACCGGGGACTCCATGCTGACAATTTGGGCCATCAGCGCACCTCCGCCATCCTCCTCCTCACCAGCACTTTCATTGGATGATGGTAGCGCCACCTGTGCTGCAGGAATGCTGGCTTGGAACGTGTTCACACTCTGCACAC
Source organism: Dendropsophus ebraccatus (assembly GCF_027789765.1). Classification (NCBI taxonomy): domain Eukaryota; kingdom Metazoa; phylum Chordata; class Amphibia; order Anura; family Hylidae; genus Dendropsophus; species Dendropsophus ebraccatus. The sequence goes on from NC_091464.1 coordinate 90,007,269, forward strand.
TCTGTATTGGCTGTGATTCAGCTTCCACAGCTTCCCCACTTGCTGCCACAGAGACCTCAGCTGATTCAGCTATCCTAGAGCCATAGGTGGCTGCAGACTCCCTGGGCCCCCTGAGGCCCCACTGCTCCACCACCTGACTCTCCTGGGAGCCCCTCCGTGCAGCTGCACCTGAACCCCGTCTTCCGCTCACCATGCTTGTAGATCTTGCTTCCACATCAGAAACCTTGCAGCTCCCACCCGTTGCTGGAAGGGCTGGGTCCACATTGCTGCGAACCCTACTGGATCTTCTTACCCCTCCAGCCGGAGCGCTGGCCGGTAGCTTACTCTCTACACCCCCCGCCGGCCTTGACCAGGAGGTGGAGGTCAGGGGATCCATCCAACATTACTGATCCTGAGTTACATCCTGTATTATGCTCCAGAGCTGCACTCACTATTCTGCTGGTGGGGTCACTGTGTACATACTGTAACGCCTGGAGTAGTGGATCCACTGGACCGTCACCAGCGATGGCACTAACCTCACCAGGGAGCGGAGTCTAAGGGGCCGCTGGTGTTCACCAGAGCCCGCCGCAAGGCGGGATGGACTTGCTGCGGCAGGCGACCCCCAGGTCGCTGCCCCTGGCTTGGTTGCTGGTGACGGCAGGCAAGGCGTGGCAGGAGCAGTAGGCAGGAGATAGTGCTGGCAGAGGTCTGTAGGCGTGACTGCAGGTGACAGGCTGAACACAGGAACTAAAGTGTAACGGGGAAGCAGGAACCAGGAACAAGGAGTAGGGACCAGGTAGCGGACAGGAATCAGGAACAAGGACTAGGGAGCAGGTAGCGGATAGGAAACAGGAACAACAGGGGGCTGGGCCAAACGCTATGGGAAGCATGTAGAGGCTCCAACACAAGGGACAGGGCATGCTGGGATTTATAGGTAGTGATTGGTGCAATTAACCAATTAAGGGCGGACTGGCCCTTTAAATCTGAGACAGCCGGCGCGCGCGCGCCCAAGGAGGCGGGGGCGCGCGCGCCGGCCGGCACAGACGGGGACAGGAGCGGAGGAGAGGTGAGGCGCCCCAGGGGCCGAACTAGCAGCAGCGCCGGGTCCCTGCACAAGGACCCCGGCGGCTGCATGGGGCAGGAGGAGGTCGCGGCGGTGGCCCGGAACACGGGACACGGGACACGCGGCCGTGACAGTACCCCCCCCCCCTTTGGCCTCCCCCTCTTTCTTGCCTGCAGAAGGAGGCATCAGGCAAATCTTGGTATTCCGCCGGTAGGCCGGACAAAGGCTTGGCGGGCTCGGGTGACAACATAGAATGCTTAGGCTGAGGAGACTTCAGACACTGGTTGGAACAGTCCTGACCCCAACTGAGAATCTTCCCGGTTCTCCAGTCCAGTTTAGGGGCATGTAATTGCAGCCAAGGGAGTCCCAGGAGGATGGTGGAAGAAGAATGGGGCAGGACGTAGGAGGATATCTTTTCCAGATGTGAAGTGCCCACCTGGAGGACTAGAGGTGCGGTCTGGTAGTGCACATGGTCGGTAAGAATCTCGCCCGTGGCCGAGGAGATAGTCAGGGGTCTGGCTAGTGGGGTCACGGGTAGCCGCCATCTCTGGACCAATGTAGCTGCAATAAAATTGCCTGCTGACCCAGAATCGAGAAAGGCAGTAGTCTGGTGAGTTTGTCCTGAGGGTGTCTGGATGGAAACTGGCACAGACAAACTTGGAGAGGTGGCATTCACACTCAGGGAGACCTCTCCCACCGGACCTAGGTGCTGGAGTTTCCCGGACGCTTGAGGACGTTGGGGACATCTCAGCCGAAAGTGATCCAAACCACCGCAGTAGAGGCAGAGATTCAGCTCCAGACGACGAAGTCTTTCATCAGGCGTCAGGTGAGCCCGTTCCACCTGCATAGGAATCTCAGGAGTCGACTGGGACTCCGGAACGTCAGGATACTGGAAGACCGGCGCCAGCTGGTGATGGCGACGGGACAGGCCTAGTCGCCGTTCATGCCAGACCTCCTTCTCCCTCTCAGAAAAACGAGTATCGACCCTGGTGGCCAGTAGGATGAGTTCGTTCAGGGAGGTAGGTAGGTCTCGGGCGGAAAGCACGTCTCTCACCCGACTGGACAGACCTCTCTTGAAGGTGGCTATTAGAGCGGCCTCATTCCAGTCTAATTCTGCCGCCAGGGTGCGGAACTGGATGGCGTAGTCACCAACAGAGGAGCTCCCTTGAGAGAGGTTGAGGAGAGCAGTTTCAGCTGAAGAGGCACGGGCAGGTTCCTCAAAGACAGAGCGGAACTCGGCCAGGAAAATTCGGAGATTAGCAGCCACAGGATCATCACGGTCCCACAGTGGTGTGGCCCAGGCCAGAGCTCTACCCTCCAATAGGCTGATGATGAAAGCCACTTTAGAGCGCTCGGTGGCAAACTGACTACTTAAAAGTTCGATATGCATGGTGCACTGAGTCAGAAATCCTCTGCACAACTTGGAGTCACCAGAGTATTTGCTTGGGAGAGCCAGTCGGAGTGTAGAAAAAGCAGCAGGAGGTGGTGTGTGCTGGGCTGTAGTATGCTGCTGTAAGGCGGCAGTGAGTTGCTGGATCTGCTGCGACTGTTTCTGGATTTGTTGCGCCTGTAGGGCGACCACTCGGGCTACTTCGCGGATATCAGGCACCTCGCCGGGATCCATGGTTGGAGCCTACTGTAACGCCTGGAGTAGTGGATCCACTGGACCGTCACCAGCGATGGCACAAACCTCACCAGGGAGCGGAGTCTAAGGGGCCGCTGGTTTTCACCAGAGCCCGCCGCAAGGCGGGATGGACTTGCTGCGGCAGGCGACCCCCAGGTCGCTACCCCTGGCTTGGTTGCTGGTGACGGCAGGCGAGGCGTGGCAGGAGCAGTAGGCAGGAGATAGTGCTGGCAGAGGTCTGTAGGCGTGACTGCAGGTGACAGGCTGAACACAGGAACTAAAGTGTAACGGGGAAGCAGGAACGCGCGCGCCGGCCGGCACAGACGGAGACAGGAGCGGAGGAGAGGTGAGGCGCCCCCAGGGGCCGAACTAGCGGCAGCGCCGGGTCCCTGCACAAGGACCCCGGCGGCTGCATGGGGCAGGAGGAGGTCGCGGCGGTGGCCCGGAACACGGGATGCCGCCGCGGCCGTGTCACATACATTACATTACTGATCCTGTACTGATCCTGAGTTCCATCCTGTATTATACTCCAGAGCTGCACTCCCTATTCTGCTGGTGAGGTCACTGTGTACATACATTACTGATCCTGAGTTACATCCTGTATTATACTCCAGAGCTGCACTCCCTATTCTGCTGGTGAGGTCACTGTGTACATACATTACTGATCCTGAGTTACATCCTGTACTATAACCCAGAGCTGTACTCACTATTCTGCTGTGTACATACATGTATGTGGTGGCCGTGGGATGAGGTGTCGGCTTCTGTTACTGGCGGCTCGGACATCTGTCGGATTCCCCTTAGAGTGCTGTTATCTTGGTCTATTGAGTGGTGTAAATGCGGCACTTTGGCGCACAGGCGGGTGCTGACAGCCCCATTCACCGCGGCCGCCTCATTATCTACATCTCAGGCAGCGGCCGTGTGAGAACCACAAGCCCCTTTATCCTGTAATGAGCCTCAGGGAGCGCCTGTCCCCCCCTCCTCACAGCCCGAATCAGGGTGTTAAATCCGAGTAATGGAGAGTGGGCCCTTTAATTACAGCTCCACCCCCCCCCCCCCCAATAATGTGACAGGATCACGTCCCGGGGACGCAGGAATTTACACATCAGACTTTTCACTGCCATGAGCAAGTGATGGCCTGTCATGTCTGCTCCTCCTTATTATCACAGTTACTGCATGGCACCACTACCCCGGCCCGCCTGCTGGGGGTGCTATAACTATGCCTTCCCTTCTTTCCCAACATCAGAATCACTGCTTAAAGGGGTAGTTCACCAAAAAATGTTTTCTTTCAAATCAACTGATGCCAGAAAGATGCAGAGATTTGTAGTTTACTCCTATTAAAAAAAAATCTCCAGTCTTCCAGTACTTATCAGCTGCTGTATGTCCTGCAGGAAGTGGTGTATTCTCTCCAGTCTGATACAGCGCTCTCTGCTGCCACCTCTGTCCATGTCAGGAACTGTCCAGAGCAGCAGCAAATCCCCATAGAAAACCTCTCCTGCTCTGGACAGACAGAGGTGGCAGCAGAGAGCACTGTGTCAGACTGGAGAGAATACACCACTTCCTGCAGGACATACAGCAGCTTATAAGTACTGGAAGACTGGAGATTTTTTAAATAGAAGTAAATTACAAATCTATTTAACTTCCTGGCACCAGTTGATTTGAAAGTTGTTTTTTTGGGAACTACCCCTTTAAACCCTGCAGCACTGCACAGCCCTCCCTCTTAGCCCCAAACTAATTGTGTAAAAACATTAAAATAGACAGAAGCCGCCATGTGCTGCCACTGACAGCCATCTCTGCTCCCAGCAAATGATCACAGTCACTGGACAGAGCAATGTACACACAGGCCGCACTACTCCATTGTCTCCAGCAGAGGGCGCTGTGCACAGATGTACTGTTAAAGTGACAGCGCACAAGGATTCAGCTGTTTGTATTCTCATTATCATCTACATAAACCTGACCCCTCCACATAAACAGCACAAAATATCTGACAGCAGCAAAACCCTCATAAACTAACCCGAAGCACAATACAGGGAGAGCAGGGGTCAGGTGGGGTGATATCCATATAACAATAATATTTTGCTTTATAGGAGCAGTATTATAGTAGTTATATTCCTATATATAGGAGCAGTATTATAGTAGTTATATTCCTGTATATAGGAGCAGTATTATAGTAGTTATATTCCTGTATATAGGAGCAGTATTATAGTAGTTATATTCCTGTATATAGGGGCAGTATTATAGTAGTTATATTCTTGTATATAGGAGCAGTATTATAGTAGTTATATTCTTGTATATAGGAGCAGTATTAGAGTAGTTATATTCCTGTATATAGGAGCAGTATTATAGTAGTTATATTCTTGTATATAGGAGCAGTATTATAGTAGTTATATTCTTGTATATAGGAGCAGTATTATAGTAGTTATATTCTTGTATATAGGGAGCAGTATTATAGTAGTTATATTCTTGTATATAGGAGCAGTATTATAGTAGTTATATTCCTGTATATAGGAGCAGTATTATAGTAGTTATATTCTTGTATATAGGGAGCAGTATTATAGTAGTTATATTCTTGTATATAGGAGCAGTATTAGAGTAGTTATATTCCTGTATATAGGAGCAGTATTATAGTAGTTATATTCTTGTATATAGGAGCAGTATTATAGTAGTTATATTCTTGTATATAGGAGCAGTATTATAGTAGTTATATTCTTGTATATAGGAGCAGTATTATAGTAGTTATATTCCTGTATATAGGAGCAGTATTATAGTAGTTATATTCCTGTATATAGGAGCAGTATTATAGTAGTTATATCCCTGTATATAGGAGCAGTATTATAGTAGTTATATCCCTGTATATAGGGGGCAGTATTATAGTAGTTATATTCCTGTATATAGAAGCAGTATTATAGTAGTTATATTCCTGTATATAGGAGCAGTATTATAGTAGTTATATTCCTGTATATAGGAGCAGTATTATAGTAGTTATATTCTTGTATATAGGAGCAGTATTATAGTAGTTATATTCTTGTATATAGGAGCAGTATTATAGTAGTTATATTCCTGTATATAGGAGCAGTATTATAGTAGTTATATTCCTGTATATAGGAGGCAGTATTATAGTAGTTATATTCCTGTATATAGGAGCAGTATTATAGTAGTTATATTCCTGTATATAGGAGCAGTATTATAGTAGTTATATTCTTGTATATAGGAGCAGTATTATAGTAGTTATATTCCTGTATATAGTGAGCAGTATTATAGTAGTTATATTCCTGTATATAGGAGCAGTATTATAGTAGTTATACATGACATGGAGAGAAAGGAACGGCTGCACATCCCATCTATGGCTGATACTGAAGCCGCTAAGCTTATTTTAAAAACCAATGTCAGGATGTTGTTATATAATTTGATCAAACCATATCGCCCCGTGTACCAATGTGCAGGTCTCCTTGTTCACACGGGTCCCTACGCTAACTCCACACTGTGGCGGTCAGTAACTGCCAACCCCGCAAAGCGTACACGTGCAGGGAAGGGAGGCCATGGAACGGCCCTGCAACCCCAATGTCACAGGACCAAACCCAAAATGCCCCACCAGAACCCAGCCAGCACCACCAGCGGAGAAGGCTGCCCCCAAACAACACAAGTATGAATATGGTATTACACTTACCATCACTGCTGCAAACAGAATGGGAAAAACATGGAGGTACTGTCATGTGAGCACAGGTATATTCTGCTGATTTGGGTCACGTGGGTCTTATAAGGGGGAATGCCAGCTGCCCAGAAAAGGGAGAACTGTAAAACACGATATGGAGAGAGAGGAGCGGCTGCACATCACACCTATGGCTACACGGGGCGGTATGGTTTGATCAAATTATATGCCAACATCCTGACGTTTTTTTTAAATAGGCTTGGCAGCACTAGTATCAGCCATAGATGGGATGTGCAGCTGCTCGTCTCTCTCCATGTCATGTTTTACATTTCTCCCCTTTCTGGGCAGCTGGCACCCCCCTTTATAAGACCCACGTGACCCAAATCAGCAGAATATACCTGTGCTCACATGTCAGTACCTTATGTCTTCCCCATTCTGTGTGAGCAGTGGTGGTGAGTGTAATACCATATACATACTTGTGTTATTTGGGGGCAGCCTTCCCCGCCGGTGGTGCTGGCTGGGTTTTGGGGGGGCACTTTGGGTCTGGTCCTGTGACATGGGGGTTGCAGGGCCACTCCTTGGCCTCCCTTCCCTGCACGTGTACGCTTTGTGGGGTTGGCGGCCACCGACCGACACGGTGTGGAGTTAGCGTAGGGACCCGTGTGAACCAGGAGACCTGCACGTGGTACACGGGGCAATATGGTTTGATCAATTCATATGCCAACATCCTGGCATTGGTTTTTTAAAACAGGCCTAGCGGCATTAGTATCAGCCATAGGTGTGATGTGCAGCCGCTCCTCTCTCTCCATGTCATGTATTATAGTAGGTATATTTTGTACATAGGGGGCAGTTCACAGTGATATATATTTTACATTTTGCTCTGCATGATGATGGGATTTATATTCGGAGTATATATATAAAGTATCTGGCATCTCTGGTACCTTCTCCCCCTGGGCTGGTGATTCTCTCTGATGTTACTATTTATTGTCCTGTAGTTGGTGAGACATGGCGGCCGTTGCTATACTGATGGACGATGAGCTCTGGGACATTATACGGTGTAAGTGACGAGTTATATAGAAACATTTTTGTTGGCTGCGGACGCTCCCTGTAGAGCCGGGGAGGGGGGGGGGGGGGCTCCACTTGAAGTCGTGTTTGCTCAGAGTATATTGAATCCAGCTTAGAGTTGTAGTTAAGCAAACATCTCTCCTGTAAGGATCACTAATGTCCTGGAGGTCTCAGGATGGGCCCCTCCCCACTCACTCCAATTGCAGAAGGGGGGGGGGGGGTCACTATGTGCAACAAAGGAGAACCACATGGGGCTTATTGTTACTCCAAATACTCAACTTAACCCTTTCTACAGTGGGGGCACGAGAGGAACCGAGGCAAAGATCAACACATGGAAACTATTCACGTCAATTATTACAGCACTGACCTGAGGTCTGCAGAATATCGCTCCATCCGCTCTACCTCCTGACAGACAGATGGTGACAAATCCTACACCACTTGCCTCTGTACAGATCTGCAGAACATTGCTCCATCCGCTCTACACCTGACACATAGTGATATCTCCTGCGGATTAAGGCCCCCTTCACACGTCCGGAAAAACCATCCGGATTTCCTATCAGGAAATCTGGACGGATTTCCGGACCCATAGACTTTCATTAGGCACGGGCACCCTTCCGGATTTTTCCGGAAGGGTGTCCGTTCCGGAAAATAGATCCGGAAAAAATAGGACATGTCCTATTTTTGTCCGGAATTCCGGCCCGGACGCCCCCATAGAAGTCTATGGGAGCGCCCGAGCCCCGGACGCTTTCCTGACGCGCGACAGGTCTCCTCACCCGCATGATGGGAGTTGTATTTGTACAACCTGGATAGTCGCAGATGGCAAAACTACAACTCCCATCATACCATGCTGACAGGTCTTGATGGGAGTTGTAGTTCTACAACCCGTGGCCATCCAGGTTGCAGAACTACATCTCCAATCATTACCTGTCAGCAGGGAATGATGGGCGTTGTAGTTTTGCCATCTGTGACCATCCAGATTGCAGAAATACAACTCCCATTATGTCCTACTGACAGGTCATAAAGAGAGTTGTAGTTCTGCAACTGATTAGAGGATGACATATGGCATGAGGGGGACAGGGTGGCACGGTACATGAGGGAGACACGGTGGCATGGTACATGAGGGGAACACGGTGGCATGGTACATGAGGGAGACACGGTGGCATGGTACATGAGGGAGACACGGTGGCATGGTACATGAGGGAGACACGGTGGCATGGTACATGAGGGGGACAGGGTGGCATGGTACATGAGGGAGACACGGTGGCATGGTACATGAGGGAGACACGGTGGCATGGTACATGAGGGGGACAGGGTGGCATGGTACATGAGGGGGACAGGGTGGCATGGTACATGAGGGGGACACGGTGGCATGGTACATGAGGGAGACACGGTGGCACGGTACATGAGGGGGACACGGTGGCACGGCACATGAGGGAGACACGGTGGCACGGCACATGAGGGAGACACGGTGGCACGGTACATGAGGGAGACACGGTGGCACGGTACATGAGGGAGACACGGTGGCACGGTACATGAGGGAGACACGGTGGCATGGTACATGAGGGGGACACGGTGGCATGGTACATGAGGGGGACAGGGTGGCATGGTACATGAGGGGGACAGGGTGGCATGGTACATGAGGGGGACACGGTGGCATGGTACATGAGGGAGACACGGTGGCACGGTACATGAGGGGGACACGGTGGCACGGCACATGAGGGAGACACGGTGGCACGGCACATGAGGGAGACACGGTGGCACGGCACATGAGGGAGACACGGTGGCACGGTACATGAGGGAGACACGTTGGCACGGTACATGAGGGAGACACGGTGGCACGGTACATGAGGGAGACACGGTGGCACGGTACATGAGGGGGACACGGTGGCACGGTACATGAGGGGGACACGGTGGCACGGTACATGAGGGAGACACGGTGGCACGGTACATGAGGGGGACACGGTGGCACGGTACATGAGGGGGACACGGTGGCACGGTACATGAGGGGGACACGGTGGCACGGTACATGAGGGGGACACGGTGGCACGGTACATGAGGGGGACACGGTGGCACGGTACATGAGGGGGACACGGTGGCACGGTACATGAGGGGGACACGGTGGCACGGTACATGAGGGGGACACGGTGGCACGGTACATGAGGGGGACACGGTGGCACGGTACATGAGGGGGACACGGTGGCACGGTACATGAGGGGGACACGGTGGCACGGTACATGAGGGGGACACGGTGGCATGGTACATGAGGGGGACACGGTGGTACGGTACATGAGGGGGACACGGTGGCACGGTACATGAGGCGGAGATGGTGGCACAGTACACTAGGGGCTGTGTGGGTACCTATGATGTATGTTGGCATACTAGACCATATTGAAAGCACTTCTACTTTTTTTTTCTCATCAGGAAATCCTGAAGGTTTTTCCTGATGGTTTCCTGAGGGTAAAAACGGATTACTGTCAGGAAATCCTGATACTTTCCTGATGACATTTGAGGTCTCCTGATAGTAAAAACTGACACAAACGTGTGAATGGGGCCTAAGACACCCCTAACCTCTCTGTAGATCTGCAGAGCATTGCTACATCCTCTATACCTCCTGACACACATATTGATAAATCCTGCAGATTATTACACCCCTGACCTCTCTATAGATCTGCAGAACATCGCTCTGTCCTCTCTACCTCCTGACAAATAGTTATATATTCGGCAGATTATTACAGCTCTAACCTCTCTACAGATCTGCACAACATCGCTCCATCAGCTCTACCTCCTGGCAGACACATAGTCATATTTCCTGCAGATTATTACAACACTGACCTGAGGTCTGAAGAACATTGCTCCATCCGCTCTACTTCCTGACGTACACATAGTGATATATGCTGTAGATTATTACAGCACAAACCTCTCTACAGATCTGCAGAACATTGCTCCATACTCTTTACCTCCTGACAAATAGTGCTGTCTCTGGCAGATTATTACAGCACTAACCTCTGTACAGATCTGCAGAACATTGCTCTGTGCTTTGTACCTCCTGACAGACATATGGTGATATATCCTGCAGATTATTACAACACTAATGTATAGGGTCTGCAGAACATCACTCCACCTCCTTTTAGAGATCTGCAGAACATCTCTCTGCTCCTCCTAAACAGTGATTTATCCTGCAGATCATTACTCACTTGCCTCTGATACAATACACAGAACATTACAGCGTTCAGATTATAGCCAACATGGACCGGTCTCCTCTGCAGAGCATCTCACAGCGGCCCTGGTTTTCAGCAGCCTTCACATTAGGTGGAGTTACATAATGTGACCATAACCTGGTCAGAGCACTTGTCCACCTCACCGCAGTAACCTCAACCACAGCGCAAATTACCCTCAGGCTTCCCGTCGCGGCATCCACGCCTGCACTACACAAGCGCTCTGTTCCCCGGGCAGCGTCACCTTCCCACCTGCCGGCAGCAGAAGGAGAAGCCCCCATACTGCAGCATTATAAAAAACCCAGCTTTCCCCAACTCCTGAATGGCAAGTCTGCCTTGTTACTTGGTGACACCGGAATAGGTTTGGTCATTAGGTTTATTGCTGCAATGCAGGAACCTAGGAAAGTGTCGCTCACCCCATCTCATCATCATCTAATACCGGGGGGTCAAACTCAAGCCCTCCAGCTGGTGCAAAACTACAATTCTCATCATGTTTTAGCTTTGACTGTCCAGGCATGATGAGAATTGTAGTCTTGTAACATCTAAAGGGCCTAAGTTTGACACATATGATCTAATACAGAGGTAGGGAACCTTGGCTCTCCAGCTGTTGGGAAAGAGAACTACAACTCCCATCATGCCTGGACAGCCAAAGCTAAAGCTTTGGCTGTCCAGGCATGATGGGAGTTGTAGTTTTGCAACAGCCAGAGAGCCAAGGTTCCTTACCCCTGATCTAATATATGCCTATGCCTTATTCACATTTCTTTTGGGATGTGGCAGTGAATGATGCCATTGTGTATAGCAGCCAGCATACAGCTCCATGCATCACCCTGAGCTGTCAGCTCTGATGCCTTCGGGTAAGAACCATCACCATTAGTTATATGGCTTCTATGTTCTCTCCTCACAACCATCTCTCAGTGCTGAATGTGGCTCTCAAGGCAAGAAGGGTTGGGGACCGTGTCCTATATGTCGCATGTTCCCTGCCTTCTCCTTTGCACAGTGTTATTACAGTATTAAGGATAGGAGCGCCATCTGCTGTCTGTGTGGCAGAATGACATGTTCCGCTAAATCTCCTTTCCTTTAGTTTCTGCCTAAAATACTAAAGAAATTATATTTTGATAAATTCTCTGCTATGGTAATACCTGTCACTACTACTACTACTACTACTACTACACAGAACTGCGGAGACACAGCAGACTCTATCCTTAAAGGGGTACTCCAGTGAAAATCTTTTTTTTTTTCTTTTTTCAAATCAACCGATTTCAGAAAGTTATATAAATTTGTAATTTACTTCTATTTAAAAACCTCTCCTGTTCTGCAGCATGGAAAGAGTACCCCACTTCCTGCAGGACATACAGCAGCTGGAAGGCTGGCGATTTTTAAATAGAAGTGATTTTCGCCAGAGTACCCTTTAAGGCTGCGTTCACACTACGTATATTTCAGTAAGTATATTTCAGTCAGTATATGTATATTTCAGTCAGTATTGCAACCAAAACCAGGAGTGGATTAAAAACACTGAAAGGATCTGTTCACACAATGATGAAATTGAGTGGATGGCCGCCATATAACAGTAAATAACGGCCATTATTTCAATATAACAGCCGTTGTTCTAAAATAACAGCAAATATTTGCCATTAAATGGCGGCCATCCACTCAATTTCATCATTGTGTGAACAGATCCTTTCTGTGTTTTTAATCCACTCCTGGTTTTGGTTGCAATATGAGGACCACAATACTGACTGAAATATACATATACTGACTGAAATATACGTAGTGTGAACGCAGCCTTAAGATGCAACAAAACTCCCAATAAGCCCTGAAAGCTGCAGGGAGATTGTTTCTACCTTTTCTGCATTTCTCATAGCCAGTGATATATATATATATATATATATATATATATATATATACTGTATATACTAGAAAATGTACCTGGCGCCGCCGGGTATAAAGTGTCAGTGTGTTCCAAGGTCACCCAGGAGTCAAATCTATGCCCTTGGGGGGGTTGTTTAAGTACAACATTGGCATACAGTATACAGCCTGGTTATATACAACATTGGCAGTGTTATACAGTATACAGCCTGGTTATATACAACATTGGCAGTGTTATACAGTATACAGCCTGGTTATATACAACATTGGTAGTGTTATACAGTATACAGCCTGGTTATATACAACATTGGTAGTGTTATACAGTATACAGCCTGGTTATATACAACATTGGCAGTGTTATACAGTATACAGCCTGGTTATATACAACATTGGCAGTGTTATACAGTATACAACCTGTAGTGTATAGTTCTGGTGTCATGTATACCCGTAGTGTATAGTTTGGGGTCAAACTGTTCAGGCGTTTGGAAGTCTATAGAGGACAGACAGACAGACAGACTTTCATTTTTATGATATAGATATACAGTTATGTTTTTTTTATTTAACCCCTTCTTCACCATGGTGCATGTAGAAGTTCTTGGTAGTGAAAAGGTTAAAGTGGTTCCAAACCAAGGCCTCTAATGCATGTATATGACTGAGGCTCTGCAGTGCTACAGTCTTACCCCAACCTAAACAGGCGCAGTGGTATTGCAATAATCCTGCTTTTAAAATGTGACATGTGACCAACACCATAGAGTCTATGAATGGAATTTATTAAGATGGTCTCCGCCAGATTTCTGTCGTACAATACTCACAACTATTTGCACAAAAAAGTGCAACTTTTTCCCTTTTTTATCCCTTTTGGCGAAGGGGAGTGACCTTGCACAGCCTGGCGGATTTACCATAATTTACGCCAGAGATTGGTACGTTAAACCATGTGGCTGGAGGAGAATTCAGCGTGTGGTGCCTGGACTGCAAGACAGATGCCCCAAGCTGAATAACAGACTGGAGACTCTTAATAAATTTGGTGCATTCATCCCCTGGGCAATGTAAGAAACACCGGTCACCATATATTACCTCAATGGGTTTAAATGTTTTTTTTTCTAGAATTAAAAAACGCAGCTGTTTTCTTCCACAAACAGCGCCACCCATGTCCTCAGGTTGTATGTGGTATTACAACTTGGCTCTATTCACTTCAATGGAACGAAGCTGCAACACCACACATGCAGATGCATTTTTGTAATCCTAGATACATATGTTAACAGGGGAAACGCATTAGACACAATCTGAGTTTTACTGGAACTTTCAGATGTAAAGTTTAAGGTGAGGGAGGGATGGTGGTCAGGCCAGGGTGGTGGTCAGACCAGGGTGCCAGCGGTGAGGGAGGTATGGTGGTCAGGCCAGGGTGCCGGTGCTGTGGGCGGCAGGTGCGTGCGCAGGCGGCAGAATGTTCCCTCCTTTCTTGCTCAGTAGTAGTATCTCTTCTTTCAGGCTCTCCATTTCTTCCGCTTGTATCTCCACCAGCTGCAGAAGCTTCTGTCGCTCCTGAATGTCGGCTTTTCGGGGCCCCTGGAATTCTTCACCCTGCGCAGGGATATCAGAGGGTCGGACATTAGGCGACAATCCATCTCGATCTGTGTTTGATATGTACCTGAACCTGGACCCTCTATAAGAGAGGGCAGAGATGGCAGTGTCACCCAGGCCCTGGTGCCATATAAGAAGAGGCGCTATTATAAATGGCACACAGTTATTGGTGATCCTATCACGTTACACAACCAATGTCCTTCTGTATAGTTACAGGCCGTGAGACTCACCACCACAGTCTGACGGGCGTCCAGCTTGGCCTCGATGCTCTTCTTCTCTGTCAGCAGCTCGTTCAGCCGTTCCAGCTTCTTGGTCTGTTCCCGGGTGATTTCCATCAGGCTCCTCTTAGTCTCCATCACTGTGATCTTTCAAAACCAAAGAAGTAGAGTATGGTGAGAACATACAGCGATCGCATAAGAAATGAATCCAATGGGATACCAGGGAGGAGCGCCAAACCAAGACCCAACGGCGTGGACGACATTCTATGTATGTATAGTAAGACGGCACAGAACCTGATCCAACCATAGGAATACGCCTGACCAGATGACGCGGATATAATAAAGGACAAAACTCCAATAAACCTAACCATAGGAAGACTGTCTGACCCTCCTATTTCTGCATGAATATAGTTTAAAGGGTTTGTTCACCAAAAAGTTTCTTTCAACTCAACTGGTACCAGAGATTCATAATTTACATCTATTAAAAAAAAACAAAAAAAAAAAAAAACAGCCTTCCAGTAGTTATCAGCTGCTGCATGTCCTGCAGGAAATGGTGTGTTCTCTCCAGTCTGGAAAGCAGGAGAGGTTTTCTATGGGGATTTGCTGCTGCTCTGGACAGTTCCTGACATGGACAGAGGTGGCAGCAGAGAGCACTGTGTCAGACTAAAGATAATACACCATTTCCTGCAGGACATACAGCAGCTGATAAGTACTGGAAGACTGGAGATTTTTTTAGCTGAAGTAAATTACAAATTTCTTACATTTTCTGGCACCAGTTGATTTGAAAGAAAAAAAAATTTTGGTGAACAACCCCTATGGGTTATTTTAATGGCAAAAAAAAGAAAAATAAGGAATTTCCACTGGATATCTTGAAAGAGATTTATCACATCTATCAAGAGCAACGTACGAGGACACCATTCTCAAATGAGGCCCTGCCCCCCATGCACCCCGCCAGATTTACTAAGAGCTGCAGGGCAGGCGCAGGTGTAGATGTCAGCGACGCACCCCTGCCCCCCCATCAGGCAAGCGGTCCGCACGTCAGGGAAAAGGCGCAGATGATTGCACAAACCGGGTTTACGCACCTTGATCCCTATGTCAATTCATGTACTGATACCACAATCCACCTCAATGTTCACATATTTACATACAGAGTGGTCACTATGACATGTGGATAAGATGTGGATATTGATGTAGATGGTGATTTGGATGCACACACGTTTTCTATAAGTACAGGCCCCCAGCCTCAGGCGTGGGGTCTGTAACCTTATAATTCTCACCTCCCATTGAGCGATCTCCCGATCCATCTCTTCTTGTCTCTGTGCGGACTTCATCTTCAGCTCCTCCAGGCCAGTGTTCACAGATAAGGTCTGCAGAGCCTCCAGGTCCACCAGTCGGCCAAACTTCATCATCATCTGTTGGCGACACTTCTCCTCCAGACCTGGGATAAAGTGAATCTATTATTACCCCCGTATAACACTGGGGTGTGATGCGGTAGTTTCCCCATGTAACATGTGGTGGGTTATTTTCTCCATGTACCATGTGGTGGGTTAGTTTCTCCATGTACCATGTGGTGGGTTAGTTTCTCCATGTACCATGTGGTGGGTTAGTTTCTCCATGTACCATGTGGTGGGTTAGTTTCTCCATGTACCATGTGGTGGGTTAGTTTCTCCATGTAACATGTGGTGGGTTAGTTTCTCCATGTACCATGTGGTGGGTTAGTTTCCCCATGTACCATGTGATGGGTTATTTTCTCCATGTACCATGTGGTGGGTTAGTTTCTCCATGTACCATGTGGTGGGTTAGTTTCTCCATGTAACATGTGGTGGGTTAGTTTCCCCATGTACCATGTGGTGGGTTAGTTTCCCCATGTACCATGTGGTGGGTTAGTTTCCCCATGTAACATGTGGTGGGTTAGTTTCCCCATGTACCATGTGGTGGGTTAGTTTCTCCATGTACCATGTGGTGGGTTAGTTTCCCCATGTAACATGTGGTGGGTTAGTTTCCCCATGTACCATGTGATGGGTTAGTTTCTCCATGTACCATGTGGTGGGTTAGTTTCCCCATGTAACATGTGGTGGGTTAGTTTCTCCATGTAACATGTGATGGGTTAGTTTCTCCATGTACCATGTGGTGGGTTAGTTTCTCCATGTAACATGTGGTGGGTTAGTTTCCCCATGTACCATGTGGTGGGTTAGTTTCCCCATGTACCATGTGGTGGGTTAGTTTCCCCATGTACCATGTGGTGGGTTAGTTTCACCATGTAACATGTGGTGGGTTAGTTTCTCCATGTACCATGTGGTGGGTTAGTTTCCCCATGTAACATGTGGTGGGTTAGTTTCCCCATGTACCATGTGGTGGGTTAGTTTCTCCATGTAACATGTGGTGGGTTAGTTTCCCCATGTACCATGTGGTGGGTTAGTTTCCCCATGTACCATGTGGTGGGTTAGTTTCCCCATGTAACATGTGGTGGGTTAGTTTCCCCATGTACCATGTGGTGGGTTAGTTTCTCCATGTACCATGTGGTGGGTTAGTTTCCCCATGTAACATGTGGTGGGTTAGTTTCCCCATGTACCATGTGATGGGTTAGTTTCTCCATGTACCATGTGGTGGGTTAGTTTCCCCATGTAACATGTGGTGGGTTAGTTTCTCCATGTACCATGTGGTGGGTTAGTTTCTCCATGTAACATGTGGTGGGTTAGTTTCTCCATGTACCATGTGGTGGGTTAGTTTCTCCATGTAACATGTGGTGGGTTAGTTTCCCCATGTACCATGTGGTGGGTTAGTTTCCCCATGTAACATGTGGTGGGTTAGTTTCTCCATGTACCATAAGTTGGGTTGGTTCCCCATGTAACATGTGATGGGTTAGTTTCTCCATGTACCATGTGATGGGTTAGTTTCTCCATGTACCATGTGATGGGTTAGTTTCTCCATGTACCATGTGGTGGGTTAGTTTCACCATGTACCATGTGATGGGTTAGTTTCTCCATGTACCATGTGGTGGGTTAGTTTCTCCATGTAACATGTGGTGGGTTAGTTTCTCCATGTACCATGTGATGGGTTAGTTTCCCCATGTACCATGTGGTGGGTTAGTTTCTCCATGTACCATGTGGTGGGTTAGTTTCCCCATGTACCATGTGGTGGGTTAGTTTCCCCATGTAACATGTGGTGGGTTAGTTTCACCATGTACCATGTGGTGGGTTAGTTTCTCCATGTACCATGTGGTGGGTTAGTTTCTCCATGTACCATGTGGTGGGTTAGTTTCACCATGTACCATGTGGTGGGTTAGTTTCACCATGTACCATGTGGTGGGTTAGTTTCTCCATGTACCATGTGGTGGGTTAGTTTCTCCATGTACAATGTGATGGGTTAGTTCCTCCATGTACCATGTGGTGGGTTAGTTTCCCCATGTAACATGTGATGGGTTAGTTTCTCCATGTACCATGTGATGGGTTAGTTTCTCCATGTACCATGTGGTGGGTTAGTTTCACCATGTACCATGTGATGGGTTAGTTTCTCCATGTACCATGTGGTGGGTTAGTTTCTCCATGTACCATGTGGTGGGTTAGTTTCTCCATGTACCATGTGGTGGGTTATTTTCTCCATGTACCATGTGGTGGGTTAGTTTCCCCATGTACCATGTGGTGGGTTAGTTTCTCCATGTACCATGTGATGGGTTAGTTTCCCCATGTACCATGTGATGGGTTAGTTTCTCCATGTACAATGTGGTGGGTTAGTTTCTCCATGTAACATGTGATGGGTTAGTTTCTCCATGTACCATGTGATGGGTTAGTTTCTCCATGTACCATGTGGTGGGTTAGTTTCACCATGTACCATGTGATGGGTTAGTTTCTCCATGTACCATGTGGTGAGTTAGTTTCTCCATGTAACATGTGGTGGGTTAGTTTCTCCATGTACCATGTGATGGGTTAGTTTCCCCATGTACCATGTGGTGGGTTAGTTTCTCCATGTAACATGTGATGGGTTATTTTCTACATGTACCATGTGGTGGGTTAGTTTCTCCATGTACAATGTGGTGGGTTAGTTTCTCCATGTACAATGTGGTGGGTTAGTTTCCCCATGTAACATGTGATGGGTTAGTTTCTCCATGTACCATGTGGTGGGTTAGTTTCTCCATGTACCATGTGGTGGGTTAGTTTCTCCATGTAACATGTGGTGGGTTAGTTTCTCCATGTAACATGTGGTGGGTTAGTTTCTCCATGTAACATGTGATGGGTTAGTTTCCCCATGTACCATGTGATGGGTTATTTTCCCCATATACCATGTGGTGGGTTAGTTTCTCCATGTACCATGTGGTGGGTTAGTTTCTCCATGTACCATGTGGTGGGTTAGTTTCTCCATGTAACATGTGGTGGGTTAGTTTCTCCATGTACCATGTGATGGGTTAGTTTCTCCATGTAACATGTGATGGGTTAGTTTCTCCATGTACCATGTGATGGGTTAGTTTCCCCATGTACCATGTGATGGGTTAGTTTCTCCATGTACCATGTGGTGGGTTAGTTTCTCCATGTAACATGTGGTGGGTTAGTTTCTCCATGTACCATGTGATGGGTTAGTTTCTCCATGTAACATGTGATGGGTTAGTTTCTCCATGTACCATGTGATGGGTTAGTTTCCCCATGTACCATGTGATGGGTTAGTTTCCCCATGTACCATGTGGTGGGTTAGTTTCCCCATGTAACATGTGGTGGGTTAGTTTCCCCATGTAACATGTGGTGGGTTAGTTTCTCCATGTAACATGTGATGGGTTAGTTTCCCCATGTAACATGTGATGGGTTAGTTTCCCCATGTAACATGTGGTGGGTTAGTTTCCCCATGTAACATGTGGTGGGTTAGTTTCCCCATGTAACATGTGGTGGGTGGCCCTAGTTCCCTGGTTACTCACTCTGTATCTTGGTCTCCATCTCTTTCCTCTCTCGGATGAGTTGCTTGTGCTGCTCCTTGGCCTTCTTATAAAGTTCTCGCTGCTCCACCTTCTCCATCTGTAGTTCCCGTATACGGTGCTGCAGGTTCTCAAGGGAATGGTTGGTGAAGACCAAGGCCTGCGACAAGTCACTGGGAATCTCTCCATTTATGACGTAATCCACCTACAAGGTAACTGGCGGATTATATCAGGTGTCTCCGCAGAGGAAGGGGAATGTAATATCCAGCAGGTACGTGTAGTGCGGTGTCTGGCAGGTACGAGTAGTGAGGTGTCTGGCAGGTACGGGTAGTGCGGTGTCTGGCAGGTACGGGTAGTGCGGTGTCTGGCAGGTACGGGTAGTGCGGTGTCTGGCAGGTACGGGTAGTGCGGTGTCTGGCAGGTACGGGTAGTGCGGTGTCTGGCAGGTACGGGTAGTGCACTGTCTGGCACATATGTGTAGCGTGGTGTCTAGCAGGTACGGGTAGTGCGGTGTCTGGCAGGTACGGGTAGTGCGCTGTCTGGCAGGTTCGTGTAGTGCGCTGTCTGGCAGGTTCGTGTAGTGCGCTGTCTGGCAGGTACGTGTTGTGCATTGTCTGGCAGGTACGTGTAGCACGGTGTCCGGCAGGCACGTGTACTGCAGTATCTGGCAGGTACGTATAGTGTGGTGTCCGACAGATACGTATAGGGTGGTGTCCGGCAGATATACGTATAGGGTGGTGTCCGGCAGGTAGAATGTGGAGTGGTGACCGGCCTTGTACATTACCTGGTGGAGCTTCAGAGGAACCACCACATACAGCTCATTGAGCTTCTGCTGCTTCTCGCGCTGGAACGCTTCTAGCTCGGCCTCGGCTGTCTTTAGATTCACTTCCACTATCTTTACCTGCAGAAAGAACCAGACGTCACATCCATCACACATACAGGTTATGTGGTGTCCCCATGAACTGATGCCTATCTAACCATAGAACAGATATGGACGGTGGGCGACAGCAGAGGTCCCGCTCCCCCAGCTATATTAGGGGCCTATTAGATGCAGCGATAATCGGCTGAGACAGGCCTATTCGGCCAATTATAGCTCCATGTAATAGAGGCAACGATCAGCTGATGACATCGATCGGGTCCTTAGGTCTGGACCTAAAATCATCGTCCGCTGACCATGCTAGGTGTAATAACATTGCACGGCCGACGGCTAACGATTGAATAAACTGTTATACATCTCCTCTCCACACTCCCGTCTTCTCCTGCCCCCTGCCCGCTTCCCGAATATTACACGCGCCAACAGCAAGCAGATAAGAGTGGTGGGGCAGCGGGGAGCTACAGAACGGACGCTCTTTACACAGTGCAATGGCCAGCAGACCCTCACTAACGGTGTCAGCAATTTGGTTCGCGTTGTAAATCAGCCGCCATTGTGCATGTTGGCTGGTCGTTGTTTTACAACATAAGCTATTACAGAAAGTGATTATCGGCCATAATGGACGGTAATCGGCCAGTACAGCCGATAATCGCTTTGTGTGATAGTACCCTAAGTCATGTGATTCACAGCTAAGATATTATAAAGTACTGGGATACAATCCTATGGGTCACGTCTAGATATCACACTCCATTATTCACTTTCCTTATATACCACAGGAGTCAAAGCTCTGGCTGCCCGCAGGCATGGTGGGAGTTGTAGTTTTGTAACAGCTGGAGAGTTTGACCCCCGATCCTTACATCACACACATCTCGCTCCATCCAGAGCCGCAAGCCGCTCACCTTCTTGGCCAACGCATCCGATTCCTTCTTCACATTGTCCATGACCTTCTTCTCCTCCGCCAGAGACTCCTCTATATCCAGCCTCTTCTCTCGCAGCTGGAGGATGTGGTCAAACAATTCAGGGTCACAGTCTGAGAGGGTCAAAGACACAGCCACAAATTTACTAAATATTCCAGTGTCTGTACGTACCGATGCAGGTAAGTGGATCATTCTGAGGTGTACACTGTCTACATGGGATGCAAGTGTAACAAACCCTCAGCTGTAGGAAGTATTTAGGTACAACCAATAGCCCACTGAAGCATGAGGCATGGAGGCCGGTGAGGTGTTGTGTCGTCGGCTGGGGTTAGGAGGGGTCTGGGGGGGACGCAGGTCACAATGGATGATAGAGATCCCTGTGCTGCTCCGGGTAAGGAGGAGATCAGACGCCTCCAGACAGCAGGGCTCATGGTGACCAGGCATTGAGATCCTGAATGTAAAAGGCAGCTAAATAATACTCACTGTCTGGGCAAACAGAATCATCGAAAACACCTTCTTCTGAGTCCGACTCCTCGTCATCACTTTCATAGGTGGACTCCTCATCTGAGTCTTCATCACTGTCCTCTTCTTCCTCTGCAAAACAAATATTGTGACGTTCTGATGATAGTTAGTCCACAAAGACTATAACCCCCCCTAGACCACCATGGATATCATACTGAATCCTTAAAGCACCCTAGACCACCAGGGATATCACACTGAATCCTTAAAGCACCCCAGACCACCAGGGATATCACACTGAATCCCTAAAGCACCCCAGACCACCAGGGATATCACGCTGAATCCCTAAAGCACCCAAGACCACCAGGGATATCACACTGGATCCTTAAAGCACCCACGACCACCAGGGATATCACACTGGATCCTTAAAGCACCTCAGACCACCAGGGATATCACACTGAATCCCTAAAGCACCCAAGACCACCAGGGATATCACACTGGATCCTTAAAGCACCCACGACCACCAGGGATATCACACTGGATCCTTAAAGCACCTCAGACCACCAGGGATATCACACTGAATCCGTAAAGCACCCCAGACCACCAGGGATATCACACTGAATCCTTAAAGCACCCCAGACCACCAGGCATATCACACTGGATCCTTAAAGCACCCCAGACGACCAGGGATATCACACTGATTTCTTAAAGCACCCCAGACCACCAGGGATTTCACACTGGATCCTTAAAGCACCCCAGACCACCAGGGATATTACACTGATTTCTTAAAGCACCCCAGACCACCAGGGATTTCACACTGGATCCTTAAAGCACCCCAGACCACCAGGGATATTACACTGATTTCTTAAAGCACCCCAGACCACCAGGGATTTCACACTGGATCCTTAAAGCACCCCAGACCACCAGGCATATCACACTGGATCCTTAAAGCACCCCAGACCACCAGGGATATTACACTGATTTCTTAAAGCACCCCAGACCACCAGGGATTTCACACTGGATCCTTAAAGCACCCCAGACCACCAGGGATATTACACTGATTTCTTAAAGCACCCCAGACCACCAGGGATTTCACACTGGATCCTTAAAGCACCCCAGACCACCAGGGATATTACACTGATTTCTTAAAGCACCCCAGACCACCAGGGATATTACACAGATTTCTTATAGCACCCTAGAGCACCCAGCCCAGCTATTAGAAGCGTACAGTATGGCAGCACAGTATTGTTTGCTGATAATGGTTTTGCACACAATGGAAGCTTAATCCATGAAGAATAATTGCTGCCATTACTTGTAGTGTATACTGAGACTGTAAGTGTAATCTATATATTGATGAAACATGACACCACCTGTATCGCGCAACTACAGAGACTACAGAGAAGCGGTAGAGGCTGACACCGACCTTCGTCTCCGCGCACCTCCTTCTTCTTTGTCCGCTTGATCTTCTTCTTAAAAACTTTGGTGAGAAACGTAGCGAATTTGTTGCCCTCTCCGAGAGAGGTCTGGAAGGCGGCGTGTAAAGCCCTCTCCTTCTCCTGCAGATTCAGGACTTCTTTCCTCTTGGCCTCCAGCTGCTGCATAAAATCCTCTGACTTCCTCTACGAGAACGGACAGAGTTATGCTCCTATGCTCGGACTCTCATAACGCGGTTATTCATCGCTCTGGAGGCGAGTCTCATAGACTTACCTTTATCTCATCAAGCTCGGCGATCCGGTCACTGACTTTCTCCTGTAAGATGTCTTCTCGCTTCTCAAATTCCTTCAGCAAAAGAAGCTCCTCGAAAAGTGTGATGTGCCGCAGGTCGGCCATCTTCATCTGCACGTCCAGATGCAACTTCTTGTGTCGCACAATGCGCAGCTCTGCGTCAAAGTCACTGGCCAGCCTGACCATCTGCAATAACAGTGACGGGTGAGTGTGTTAGGACCAAATGTGACCATCGAGTATACATACAAAAGTGGTCCCTTCCCTGACACAGGATCACTTTAAGGAGAAGGTGTCATCAGAAAATGACTTATTGTATAAATAATGTTTTTATGTTAAACATATTTTTAAGCATTTTTGGCATTTTTTGTAATTTTTTAGTTTTCTATCTATATTATAAAATATTCCTTGCAGTTCTCATTCTCACCACTGGGGCTAAAACGAAGCTGAGACTTCCTGTTGTATCTGTGGTGATAAGAGGAGGCTGCAGTAAAGTGATCTGTACAGCATTGCAGCGTCATGTGACACCAGTTGAAAGAGGACACAGTAGCAGCTCCCTGTGGAATGACCTCTTCACAGGTCACAGAGCGCGCTCAGTAATGTTTCACAGTCATCTCAAGGGGACAGAGTCTGTCTATTGTCATCTATGTCCATGAGTCTTACTGTAAAGCATGTCACTAAATGCTGTTAAAAACAGCCAAGGCAAGATGGCCGCTTTTCTACAAGTTCAGTCTACTAAACAGGTCAGAACGTGGTTTTATACGCTTACAAACAAAAGATGTAGCTAAGTGGGCGTTTCAAGTGTTTTGGTAACATCTGTTTTATGCAAAGAAACAGATAAAAAAGGGATGCATTTGTGTACATCCAGTTTGTTCTATTGTCTCCCATCATAAAAAAAGGATCAAAACGCATCCGGTTTTTTTTTACCACGCACAAATATGTGGTCAACCAAAAAAAACAAAAACAAATGCGTTGTAATCCATTTTTTCTTTTATAATGGCAGTCAATAGAAACACGGATTGCACACAAATGCATCCATTTTTTTAATCCTTTTTTTTTCATAAAACATGAAAAAAAGGGTATTGCAAAAACGCAATGTGAACCCAGCCTTACCGTTGAAAAATGGATGTGCTAAATGGACTGCAAAAACACAGTGTGACCCCAGCCTAATTCTAGAGGTAATTTGGATATCCAGGCCTGATGGAAAATATAGTTTTGCAGCAGTTGGATGGGGGCAGATTGTGCACCTCTTACCATTTCTTACAGTATGTTTGCCCTTGAATATGATATTGGAGGCTGTCTATGGAGGCGGAGTACTGTGCACACATATGGAGCCTACATTGGGGTGTGGCTGCACTGCTTTTCTTCTCCTCATTATACTAGACACTAGTCAGACCATTACTCCCACTATATAATGTCCCCCCCACCCCCACCCCGTCTATTACCTGTTTGATGAGGCTTTCTTGCATGTACAGATTCTTGATTTCCTCTCTCTGCACGGCCTCTTTCTCCAGGTCAGACAGCTTTGTACTTTGCACTTGGCGTCTCTTAGAAGACACAGCGCGGTACGATCTCATGGTGCTTGTGGTGGACGGCCTGGAAAGTGACTCCACTTGCTTTGCTGTCGTTTGCTGTGTTCCCCCAAAACTACCAAATCCACCAAACCCTCCTTCCGCTACGGCTGGACGGGTGTGCACCCGGGTCTCTTGCTCCACCTGGAACTTGCGGAGAGTCTCGCTGTCGTACTGGAACTTCTTCTCCGGTGTCTCGTCGGGAAGCAGTGTAGGCACTTTTGGGATGGGGAGGTGTTTGGATGTGTCCAGTGATTCCTGGATGAATCTCACCTCTTGCACCAAACTCTTCATCTTCTCTATGGTTTCCAACTTGAGGTCGCGGAGCGCCATGATGGAGCGGTTCATGGATGATTTATGCTCATGTATCTTTAGAAAAAAAACATGTCATATGTAAAGCGTGTACGGCACAGTATCTGACGTCCTGGAGATACCAATTAACCACCACCATCCCCCCCCCCCCGGCCTTGTACATCCGGGTACAGACACGTACCATGCTCTCTAACATTGCCAGCTCATTCCTCTTTCTCTCGGCATTTATCCGCAGGTGCTCGGGGACGGTGTAATCCTTCGCTGTCTTCAGTTTAAAGTCTCCCATGTTCTCCTTGGCATTTTTAATGGCCAACAGATCAGCTGGGTCCTCATAGTCCTCACTGGGCTTAGTTTTGTATCTAGGGACAAATTGCAGGAATGTTATTAAGTGTAAAGTAGGAAAATAGGCAGATTTATAAAGAGATACAAAATAATAGTCAGAGATCCTGGATACACAGTGCTCAGCCGTGAGTGCAGTGATCCTGAATATACAGAAGTCAGCAGTGAGTGCAGTGATCCTGAATATACAGAAGTCAGCAGTGAGTGCAGTGATCCTGAATATAAAGAAGTCAGCAGTGAGTGCAGTGATCCTGGATACACAGTGCTCAGCAGCCGTGAGTGCAGTGATCCTGAATATACAGAAGTCAGCAGTGAGTGCAGTGATCCTGGATATACAGTGCTCAGCAGCCGTGAGTGCAGTGATCCTGAATATACAGAAGTCAGCAGTGAGTGCAGTGATCCTGGATACACAGAGCTCAGCAGCCGTGAGTGCAGTGATCCTGAATATACAGAGCTCAGCAGTGAGTGCAGTGATCCTGAATATATAGAGCTCAGCAGTGAGTGCAGTGATCCTAAATATACAGAGCTCAGCAGTGAGTGCAGTGATCCTGAATATACAGAAGTCAGCAGTGAGTGCAGTGATCCTGAATATACAGAAGTCAGCAGTGAGTGCGGTGATCCTGAATATACAGAAGTCAGCCGTGAGTGCAGTGATCCTGGATACACAGTGCTCAGCAGCCGTGAGTGCAGTGATCCTGAATCTACAGAGCTCAGCAGTGAGTGCAGTGATCCTGAATATATAGAGCTCAGCAGTGAGTGCAGTGATCCTGAATATACAGAGCTCAGCAGTGAGTGCAGTGATCCTGAATATACAGAAGTCAGCAGTAAGTGCAGTGATCCTGAATATACAGAAGTCAGCAGTGAGTGCAGTGATCCTGAATATACAGAAGTCAGCAGTGAGTGCAGTGATCCTGAATATACAGAAGTCAGCAGTAAGTGCAGTGATCCTGAATATACAGAAGTCAGCAGTGAGTGCAGTGATCCTGAATATACAGAAGTCAGCAGTGAGTGCAGTGATCCTGAATATACAGAAGTCAGCAGTGACTGCAGTGATCCTGAATATACAGAAGTCAGAAGTAAGTGCAGTGATACTGAATATACAGAGCTCAGCAGTGAGTGCAGTGATACTGAATATACAGAAGTCAGCAGTGAGTGCAGTGATACTGAATATACAGAGCTCAGCAGTGAGTGCAGTGATCCTGAATATACAGAGCTCAGCAGTGAGTGCAGTGATACTGAATATACAGAGCTCAGCAGTGTGTGCAGTGACCCTGAATATATATCTCAGCAGTGAATGCAGTGATACTGAGTATACAGAGCTCAGCAGTGTGTGCAGTGACCCTGAATATATATCTCAGCAGTGAGTGCAGTAATACTGAAGATACAGAACTCAGCAGCGGGTGCAGTGATACTGAATTTACAGTACTCAGCAGTGTGTGCAGTTATCCTCTATATACAGTATTTAGCAGTATGATTTTGGACTAACAGAACTCAGCAGTGGGTGCAGTGATACTGGATATGAAGTACCCAGCCATTTGTGCAGTGATTCTAGAGTTAAAACTTACAGTTCATCCCATTCCTGCTTTCTCTGTAAGATTTTGGATTTTGCCTTTTCGGCCTTCTCAATGATCTTCCGGATTCTTTCCACGCGTCCCTCTGTGCGTCTCCCTCCCCATTGCTGTCTCTGTTTCTGGTCCTGGGTCACAGCAGTAAGACTGCCAGCTCCCGAAGTGGCTGCCACAAGATGTGACACAAGTAATGGTCAGTCAGTGTAAAGGTGACAGCCTAGACATGGTCCTGTTATCTCCAGTAAACTCCTCTATGATACCTACCCAGGAGCAGATCATCCCCAGTAATCTCCTCTATGGTACCTACCTGAGAGTAGATCATTAGATGAGTACTCTGGTGAATTGTTTTCAAAGGAACTGGTGTCAGAAAGTTCAACAAATTTGTAAATTACTTTTATTTAAAAATCTCAAGTCTTCCAGTACTTATCAGCTGCGGCATGTCCTACAAGAAGTGTTGTAAAGTTTCCAGTATTACACAGTGCTCTCTGCTGCCACCTCTGTCCATGTCAGTTAGTGTCTAAAGCAGGAGAGTTATTTCATGGACAGAAAACAATACACCACTTCCTGCAGGACATACAGCAGCTGATAAGTATTAGAAGACTTGAAGGTAATGACACCAGTTGAGTTAAACAATTTGTTTTCACTAGGAATCCCCTCCATGATAAACTACCTTATATCACACTGTCCCAGGTAATATCCCCCCCTGGTAACTTACCTATCAGCAGATAATGCCCAGCAATGTGTGATGTCCTAGCTAAGCACACATTATTTCTAGGACACCCTCCATCTTGCATAATGTCAGGTGACCATTTGTTATACTCCCCATACTACAGATGATCCTTACCTGAGTCTCGCCTCTCCTTCATATCGGTGTCCTTCTGATACAGATCATAGCGGGTCATCCTTCTCTTTCCAATCATCCCCTTCACTCTGTAGTACTTCTCTGAGAGAGACAAGAGTCTGAACGTAGACACTTGGTGTTCGCTGTTGATGGCGCGGACGATCACAGTGTCAAATTCCACTTTATCCCGGAATCTGGTGAGTAAAAATCCATTCTCAGAGATCAGGCAGCACATTGGTTCATACATCCTGTGTGCTATGTGTTATAGACACTGATGATAATCCTCTAGTATAGTGTGGATGAGGTGGTCTTTATAAAAACAATGCCCCGGAGGTATCAAACAATTGTCTATGATGATTGGACACATTCATAGCACGAGCCAGACCCTCATCCTATCTGGGCATTGTGAGGGGTCCGATGATAGACGATAGGTGTCACTCTTACCGAGCTTGTAGCTTTTTCAGTCCTATGTTGTGCTTCTCCTGCTCCCAGGCCAGCTCCTTCAGCACAGTCCGGATCCTCTCCGACGTCTGACGTTCCATCTCTTCTCGGATCCTATGATCCATCTCGAACTCCTACAAGGGAAAACCATAGGTTGTAGTTTTTTTTTTTCTAATTCCAAATATCTTGAGGATGTAGGTGTTGCCTATGGCCATCATCATAGGCAGATGTGTGACAGTCTTGCTATAATCAGATATGCAGCAAGTCATTTATTGGATCTGATTGACCTTCAGTTTTGTGTAAATTCGGCTAAGGATACACGAGAACTCTGGCCATGAAACATATCGCTAAGAACCACTGCCCCGCTTTGCTGAACCATCCACCCTGGATGGATTTATAGCGACTAGTGTTGAGAGGACCTGTTAAACTGTTGGGGTTCTGCAACGTTCTCAGCACACGAACGCTCTGTATTTGACTCCCCGCGGCTGCAAAAGTCGGATGCCGCCCTAGAAAACCCGAATACAGCTTAAGGAAATCACATGTCGGGCGTTTCAACACTCATAGTGACTTTTGGGCGCAGTGACTTGCAGGTCGCTACACAACCACATTCACCTTCATAAGCAGCAGTGCAGTAAAGTGACATGTGCCACGTGGTCACAGTCTTTGTGTACCTCACAACTAAAGCTTATTTACTGTATGAAAAAAATTCTGTAACTTCCACATGTTTCCATTCCTCTCTCTTCTCTCTGGTTGTAATAAGCATACAGTATTATGGGCCCTCTGTTCTCTGCTCCTGGATACGCACCGCTCTGCCGAGCTGCATGTGATGCGGTAGCTCCGTGTTCTTGCTCAGTAGTTGCCGGAACTCGTTCCTCAGCACCTCGAGCTCCCGTCTCCTGGCGGCCTTCTTACTTTCTGCTTGCTTCATGAGAAGGTCGTGCTGGTGCTTCTGCTTTGCGTTTTCAATGCTGAAAGGAATAAAAGTCCAAATACACCCAAGTGATCAATCTAATACCTGCTCGTAGTAAACCAAGCAATATCTTCCCTATGGTGCATCTCTCATCTCTCTCCAGTATAGCTCCATTCTGTGCATCCGTTACAGAAAGTGAATAGGGTTCTTAATCCGATGTACGGAGCACACTGGCCCATCAAATGGATGGATTTCCATGTTGCCCATTAATTACAATAAAAGATGGGGGCAACAAGAGGGGTCTCCAGCCCCCAGCATGAAGGTTTTGTAATGGGTGATGTCTCATCAATGCTGACATCCTATACATGGGGGGTATAATATTGTATCATGATATAAATAGGGTCTGTGTCACTGAGGTGAGACAGTTGGCATTATAATATCGGACTTAAAATATTGACTTAAAATTTAAGGACCCGATCATGAGTCTCGTAGCCGAGCAGGTGTCAATATGTTCCATGCACTCCACTTGTGGATCCAAGGATTCTTTAATAAACCATAGGAGATGGGGGCTCCGCTCTATACCCGCTGCAGCACTTTTAAGACACTGCCCCTCCTCCTCCAGAATGATTGACAGCCAGCTCACGTTGAAAGCCAGAGCAACCGATACTGAGCCGGCTGTTTATCATTCCGAAGGAGGCCTGAAAATACAGCAGAGGTGCAAACCCGCCTCTGCCACACTGTCAGCCTGAAATAAATAACATTTTCTTGTTACATTGTATGTACACAATACATGTGTGATTGGCATCTGAAAACTGGCAGCACAGATATAGGCATATCCCAGAACCCAATATATGCATAAGCGTGCTGTCAGTTTTCTTTTAAAGGTGTTACCCAGTATTGAAAAAACAGGTCCACTTTCTTCCAGAGACAGCAGCACTCTTGTCTCCATTTTGGATGCAGGTTGAGTTATTTCATTGAAGTAAATGGAGCTTAATTGCAAACTGCACCTCAACTGGAGACAGAAGTGTTGATGTCTCTGGAACAAAGTGGCCATGTTTTTCTAATGCTGGATAAGCCCTTTAAGTTGAACCCCAGTTATTAGGATTATGATTCCATATATCCCCTAATAATATACTGAAATAGGACTATTAGATAGGACTTTACCTGTAAGCATCTGGATCCTCAATATCCTGAGCAGGCTTCTCTTTGTCCAAACTGGGCTGTAGGATACCAAAAATGAGAGAACCTCAGTATGTGTGATAGTGTCTGACAGTCTGTAACATACCCACAGCCAAAGGCTAGATATTGCAGTACAGTAACTAACCTAGCAGTAACTAAGCATCAGAACACTGGCAGCTCCGGCAGAGAATTAAAGGGGTACTCCGGTGAAAACCTTTTTCTTTCAAGTCAACTGGTTTTAGAAAGTTATAGAGATTTGTAATTCACTTCTGTGTAAAAATATCCAGTATTCCAGTACTTATCAGCTGCTGTATGTCCTGCAGGAGGTGGTGTGTTTTCTATCCAGTCTGACACAGTGCTCTCTGCTGCCACCTTTGTCCATGTTAGGAACTGTCCAGAGCAGGAGAGGTTTTCTATGGGAATTTGTTGCTGCTCTGGACAGTTCCTGACATGGACACAGGTGGCAGCAGAGAGCCCTGTGTCAGACTGGAGAGAATATACCATTTCCTGCAGGACATAAAGCAGCTGATAGTACTGGAAGACTGGAGATTTTTAAACAGAGGTAATTAACAAAGCAATCAACTTTCTGAAATCAGCTGATTTAAAAGAAAAAAATGAGCTGGAGTACCACTTTAATGAATGTGACCCGGCCTTCTATTCTATGATCAGGAGACAGGAAGAACCATTCACAAAATTGTGGGGGGCCCCACAATTATCCCCCCCCCCCATGATGAGTCAGTTATCCCCTATCCTGTGGAGAAGGGACAACGTTGTGAGGTGGGAATGCCTCTTTAAATGCACAGTATGTCAATTTTTACATGAGAAAATCAGACTGAAAGTAAACCTATTGCTGCAGATGTCCCATAACCATAGGGTATGTGCACACCACGGAATCCTCGTGGATCAGCCTCCGCGAGGATAGGCTTTATTCTATGGTTTGCCAGATTCCGCAGTCCACCCGAAGAATGAGCGGGTTCATTGTCTGGGCGGACAACAGAATCTTGCAAACCATAGAATGAAACTTATGGGACCAGCGGAGATGCGCGCATTTGCCAGCCTCCGCAAGTGGAGGCGAGCTGCGAAATCCGTGGCGGGCAACCTGCCAGGATTCCGTGGTGTGCACATACCTTTATGCAGATACATACGCTAGTCTAAGTACAAAAATGGTGTGTGACTAATCCATGAAGGTTAGCGCTGCCCAAAAGACTCAGATAAAAAGTTAAAATATTTATTAAAAATGCACAATTTACGCGTTTCAAGGAACAAGTCATCAGAATACCACGCAATGCTATTCTGATGAAGAGCACTTGTGCCTTACAATGCGTAAATTGTGAAATTTTAATAAATATTTTAACTTTTTATCTGAGTCTTTTGGGCAGCGCTAACCTTCATGGATTAGTCACACACCATTTTTGTACTTAGACTAGCCTTATCCCCACGGGCCCCTACCTGGGAGCATCCTGTCTGGACTATCCTAGTAGGCTTGCAGCCCAGCACTCTCCACCAAAGCACCATATCCTGGTATCTTCTGAAGACCTGGTACCCTTTTGGGTGATATGTATAAAGCCCAAGGGGCTTAAAGGTGAGCGCCCCATCAGCACCTTGCACTATAATTTGACTTGTTTGTACGGTATCACACGAGGCGCTGCCTGGCCTTTATTCTCTCTCTTGTCTAGACGCATTGTGATGGAACCTACCCTAGGGGAAGGCACTTTAGCTTTCTTCACTTTCAGGTCTCGCTCGATGTCCTCCATGGAGAGGATGCTGAAGGTGAAGATGTTGCCATCAGCTCCGCAGGTCGCAAGATACTGGTTATCAAAGCTGGAACTGATGGCCTGGATGACCCCGTACTGGTTATCATGGACCCCGAGAGACCAGAAATTGCTCATGGAGTCAAGCGAAGGATCATTGGGCTGGAGCGGGTAGACCCGGACGGCTCCGTCCTGCATCCCACAGAACAGCAGCTGCTTGTTGGAGCTATGGAGGAGAAGAAAAGGATAAATTATTATGACAACTGACTCTCTGCTCTGCTAAATTTTGTATATATGAGAATATTGTAAGTGGTTGTTGTAACAAGACGAACCCTTTAGTAATAGACTATGCTGGTATTACAGGTCAACTAAAACAGGTATGAGTGTATAGGTATAAGATCATATGGGGAGGGAAGGAAGGGGTAAAACAGTGACGCCAAGGGAACCTGTCTCCAATATGGAGGTCCCCAGTTTTGTTTGATGGCTGATCTGTTATTAGTTGTTATAGTTACAATTCCAGTTATTACATATCTGATTTTCGTTGACGCTCTATCCAATAATCTACTTTAGTTTACCAGGTGATGTTCTCTACCATGTACTACACCCTTTCCATAAAAAAGTCAGCACAAATTCCATAATGAATAAATCACTGTCTCTAATATTAGGGGAAAGGTAAGCAAATACAACAAAAACCTGCATATAATATCTATTGGTCTTTCCCACCCCACGCTCCATGGAACCTGGTTAGGGGTTACCCAGAAGATTAAAGCAGAAGCTGCCACCTTTACTCTCTCCAGGGGACAGGCACCCTGAGATCTGTATGGACATAAGAGCAGGCTCTCTACCTGAAGTGCATTCTGTGGATGGGATTGCTGCCTGTGTTATCGACAGGCAGAGCACGAACTGGTTCGTCTTTCCTCAAAGTTGGATCTTCAGGTTGTCCTTCATTATCAGAAAACTTACAGAGGTAGAGGAACCCCGAGTCATATCCGTCCTGATGAAGAGGATAAGAATAAGACATGGCACGTAGTACTGACAGACTTCTGATTGTTCTCTGAATAGACAGATGCCATAGTCATACAATAGAGTTCTGGACCAGCAGGAGAATAAAGAGGATGATGGTGACACATACCAGAGATAACCAGAACTCCCCAGGACTGGCATAGAATCCGCACAGGATGGGACTGGGCTCTTTGGGAACATATATCTCAGGCAGCTTCTCCTCTTCATCATCTATGACCGGCTCCAGGTCTTCCTCTGTCAGCTCCACTCCCCGCTCCTTCTGCAGTTGTATCCAGGCTTCCCGCTCCTTCTGCTTCTTCTCCCGGTTCTTCCGTATACGTTCCAGCTGTTCTTCCCTCTGCAACACAGGCAAGATTGTCAGTGATAAGTCTTATTACTAGAGATGAACGCAACTGGAGCATGCTCGATCCGATAGTACGGCATTTGATGAAAGTGGCTGAAAGAGTTGGATGCCACCCTAAGGCTGTCTGGAATACATGGATACAGCCATAGGCCATAGACAGAGATTAACAGGATATCCTGATGTTGTGGTATATTATAATGCAACAACCATCTCCAGATACTTCTCCACCTCTTATCCTTTTGATCGCTGTTCATGGTACTTTCAAAAGTATTGCCTTCCCACCAGAGCTCTCTGGGAATGTTGCAGGAATCCAATACAAGCCTTTACTAGGCATTAAGATGTGCAGAGAGCATGTGACTTTGTCTACTCTGCTCAATGGGTTTCACTGGGGAAGGAGAGGAGTAGCATAGATAGGTGTATGGAGGGTACTAAGGGTCCTATTAGACAGACCGATGATGGCCGATAAATAATGTAGACTCTTTAATGAGCCTATTACACGGCTCAATTATCATTTAGCAAGGCCTGCACGGACATCGTTAGTGATGTCCGTGCAGCCCATGCCCTAAACTGTTCATACAATACCTCCCACACTCCCGGTCTTCTCCTGCCCTCAGAGAAGCTGCAGTGCATGGTGCTGGGAAGCAAGCAGGAGAAGACCGGGAGTATGGAGAGGTACTGATGAACAATTTATTCAAGCATTAGCCGTTGGTGGCCGAATTTAGGTCTGGACCTAAAGAAACAATCAGCCGATGATCGATGTCTCTATTACACGGGGCAATAATAGGGCAAATTGGCCTGATTTGGACGATTATTTCTCCATGTAATAGTGCACACGCCGATGGAATTGAGAGATTTCCTGACAGAAAGGATTGTATGTCTCTATTGTTATATACTAAAGGACGCTGGTTGACCTCAGGGAGATCAACCAAAACACCGCAGAGACACCATCACGTGTCTCAACGTCAGTGTATTCTAGAACATTGCCCCCTGGGAAATCGAATATGCAAAAGAACACTGCAGAGACACCATCACATGTCTCGACGTCAGTGAACTAGCCAGACCTTCCCTCCGGGAAGGAACAACCCAGCCAAAGCGTTCTCCAGTCAAGGAAACCACCTCAGCAAGGTATCCATCCACAGACAGCTGTTTCGGGGGGAAGGTCTGGCTAGTTCACTGACGTCGAGACATGTGATGGTGTCTCTGCAGTGTTCTTTTGCATATTCGATTTCCCAGGGGGCAATGTTCTAGAATACACTGACGTTGAGACACGTGATGGTGTCTCTGCGGTGTTTTGGTTGATCTCCCTGAGGTCAACCAGCGTCCTTTTGCATGCACTTACTAGTCATTGCTCCCACTAGCCAGAAACCTACTCCACACTGATGAGGGGCAAAAACCCCGAAACAGCTGTCTGTGGATGGATACCTTGCTGAGGTGGTTTCCTTGACTGGAGAACGCTTTGGCTGGGTTGTTCCTTCCCGGAGGGAAGGTCTGGCTAGTTCACTGACGTCGAGACATGTGATGGTGTCTCTGCAGTGTTCTTTTGCATATTGTTATATACTGACTCTCAATAACATGCCACATGGCACATGGTGTTGTTTTATGTGTGGTTATTTTGTTGGTTTGGCAAAACCTTTGTACACACACAATGCAATGTTTGAAATCTATGCAATGTTTCTTATCTATGACAGTATATTGTTGCAATGGTCTTTTTCTTTGTGGCTTGTAAATGAAAACTTGTTTTAGGAAATGTTAATAAAAATATCTGATTAAAAAAAAAGTTTTTACCAGAGTCAGGTAAAATAATAATAATAATTAGATTTATATTTATAACATTTATATAATAATAATGATATGAAGCCATACAGGCAGATTGGCTCGTGTTGTAACCACAAGAAGGGACAATTCGGTGCCGGATGTGATGTAATAAGTGATTGTGGCTTCGGGTTCGGTGCTGGGTTCTTACCTCAATCTTTGATTTGATGCTGATGAATCTGAAGTAACTAAGGGGAAGATTGGAGATTTCATAAGTGGAAACAGGGTCCATCTTCTCAGCCGTTGGGGCCGGGATCTGAACGGCGAATCCATTCTCGCAGAGAACCAGCAGCGTGCTCTGCTCCTGTAACCAGAGAACAAAAAAACATAAAGGGCCCATAGACCGCAGAGATAGATGATCATTCTAGATAGTGAAACAAGCAGATCCAGAAGATCAGCGTTTGCTTATTGAGCCATATACATGGTTGTGGGGTCAGGGATGGTCACTGCATAGCTTGTGTGATCCTTCACTTACATCACTGTTGGCTTCACATCCCCTGGTTACAGAGCAGTGAGGATTTTTAGGGCTGCATGATCCCAGCGATCAGTCAAAGAACAAGTGATTGCTCAATTGTTCAGCATATACTAGCCCATATAAAGGGCCCCTGGATGCAGGTGATATATATATATTATATGATATACATCAGAATGGCCCCCAGCTCTGGCTTATGGCTTGGGGATTCTGTACCGTGAGAAAGAAGGAATCGTCTTATAATAAAATAATAGGAAAAGGTCATGGTTCACACTCGGCTCTCCATGCTACTTACATGTGAGGGTGGAGACCAGTGTAATTCCCTGACAGGTCCTGGAAGGCGTACAAATCCAATGGGTTCATAGGTGTCTCCTACGGCAAAAAAGAAGACGGTTCTGTCCACGCTCTGTAAGGAAGTCAGGAAGTAGAGATAATCATTATTATTCCCATTAAATATATTTCTAGTAGTAAAATCTGTGCCTTACCAGCAGCTTACATCCACACTGCATGGTCAGGAAAGATGGCAGCTGACACCCAGTAACCTACATGTCTTAGGGTACTATTACACGGAACGATAATCGGCCGAATCTTGCTGTCTTCTTCTCCCCGGGTCCCGCACGCTCCAGCTTCAGAGCAGCCTGTCCGAGCTGACAGGCCGCTCAGCCAATCACAGGCCGGGACTACCGCGGCCAGTGATTGGCTGAGCGGCCTGAAGCTGGAGCATGCGGGACCCGGGGAGAAGACCGCAAGAGGAGCCCTGCAGCCTGGACAGGTAATGTATAAAGTAAAAGCAAGGGCTGCAAGGACATCGGTAACGATGTCCCTGCAGCCCTTGTTAAACGATAATCGGGCTGTGTAATAGGCCAATCTAGCAGATTATTATCTCGTTT
Organism: Dendropsophus ebraccatus; assembly: GCF_027789765.1. Taxonomy (NCBI): domain Eukaryota; kingdom Metazoa; phylum Chordata; class Amphibia; order Anura; family Hylidae; genus Dendropsophus; species Dendropsophus ebraccatus. Next base: position 90,043,844 of record NC_091464.1, read on the forward strand.
ACAGTTATTATCGGGCCTTCATCGGCCCGTGTAAAAGTACCCTTATACTCCAGTCACATACAGAGCTGCATTTAGATTTTTGCCTCTGGACCAGGGGTGGAGAGCCTTGGCCCACCAGCTGTTGCAAAACTACAACTCCCATCATGCCTGGGCAGCCAAACCTTTAGCTAGAGAGCCAAGGTTCCCTACCCCTGCTCTAGACTGTTGGAGGATGCAGGACCTTCCATGTCACTGCTGCCCCCTGTTGGATCTCATGTCTATAAAGATCGAGCTCTGATGTGGTGCACTGTGGAGGATGTATCTTGTGATGTAAAAAAACACAAGAGCACTGTGCATTTTAGGGATATTCCCATCTCAATAGGTTATCTGCTGTTCTGTGAATAGTGGATAACTTCTGAAGATGGGAATGTCCCTTTAACAAACTGATCAGTGGGGTCTGAGCTCTGGACCCCCACTGATCCCGAGAGCAGGGACCCTGATTATCCTTGGAATGTATGGAGCACATTATTCGCTCTCTATGGGGGTCTTCTTAAAGGGGTACTCCGGCAAAAATCTTTTTCTTTCAAATCAACTGGTGTTTAGTTTTATATAGATTTGTAATTTACTTCTATTTAAAAATCTCCAGTCTTCCAGTACTTATCAGCTGTTGTATGTCCTGCAGGAAGTAGTGTATTCTTTCCAGTCCAGAGAGCAGGGGAGATTTTCAATGGACATTTGCTACTGCTCTGGACAGTTCCTGACATGGAGAGAGGTGGCAGCAGAGAGCACTACGTCATCCTGGAAAAAATACACCACTTCGTGCAGGACATACAGCAGCTGATAAGTACTGGAAGACTGGAGATTTCCAAACAGAAGTAAGTTACAAATCTATATAACTTTGATGAAGCATTTCAAACAGTGGCTATATCTTACCCCAGAGGCGAGGATCTCTCCATTGCGCTCATATGCTAAAGCAGTGACTGGAGCGCTGTGCGGCTTAAAGGCTTGTTTCAGGTTTACCGCAGCATCGTGGTTGCCACTCCGAGGTGCCATAAACCTCATGCCTGCGGCGTTATAAACCTCCAGGATACGGACAACCCCGTCTTCAAATCCCACTGCAAACAAGCCACCTTTTGGATTAACCTGCAGAACAGAGAGCAGATTGGATGACTGGAAGTCTGACGCTGTGCCTGATAGAAACAATATGGTGCGTTTACACAGACAGATTATCTGACAGATTATTGAAGCCAAAGCCAGGAACAGACTATCAACAGGAAAGAGGTTATAAAGGAAAGACTGAGATTTTTTCTCTTTTCAATTTCATTCCTTGCTTTGGCTTCAAAAATCTGTCAGATAAATCTCTCTGAACTTACTGTAAGTTCGCTCATCTTTAATGTTTAGTTTCTATAATAAGGTAATTTTTTGGTGGAATGAGTCCCGGAGACATTGACAGGGATGTAACAAGGTACTGACCATGCGAGGGGCCCATGTCAGCGCGGTGCCACCTTGTTTAAATTTCATGTCCACGAGGGGAACCTTCCCGACAAAGTCATAGATCCTCAGTGATCCTGTAATACAAAGTGCAGTGCATAAGGGAATACAATGACCTGACTGCACAGACTACAATGACTCACAGAGCTTCTATACAGTATGGTGGCTGAGAGGGCCCAACTTTACTCCAACTGGCAAAGGTGAACTACATGTGGACCACAAAGCTACACAGCACATGAAGCGGCTTTCCTCCCCTGTTACAGGAGCATTAAGGTGCTTATACACATTAGATCAATCTTGGCCAAACCTGCTTATTTTTGTAGGATCGGCCAACCTGCTAATGTACATACAGGTGTCCTAACTCTCTCATGATGACAGACCTTGGGGAAAGAAGGAGTGGGTAGCTGGATTTTAACATGTCCCAATCTTTCATTTACAAGGGATATAATCCACTGCTAAAGTAGTCTGGAGGAGACAGATGAGTCAGGAGGAGACAGAGGAATCTGGAGGTGACAGAGGCGTCTGGTAGAGACAGGTGTCTAGAGGTGACAGAGGTGTCTGGAGGTGACAGAGGATTGTGGAGGAAACAGAAGAGTCTGGAGGAGAAAGAGAAGTCTGGAACAGAGTGGTGTCTGAAGGTGACGGGGAGTCTGGAAGAAGAAGAGGTGTCTGGTGGGGACAGATGAGTCTGGAGGTGACAGAGAATTGTGGAGGAAACAGAAGAGTCTGGAGGAGAAAGAGAAGTCTGAAATATACAGGTGTCTGGAGGTGACAGAGGAGTCTGGAGGAGACAGAAGTAACTGGAGGTGACAGGGGAGTCTGGAGCAGACAAAGGTGACTGGAGGTGACAGGGAAGTCTGGAGGAGACAGAGGTGTTTGGAAGAAACAGATGCGTCTGGAGGAGACAGGTGTGTGGAGAAGGACAGAGGAGTCTGGAGGAGACAGAGGTGTCTGAGTACATCTTAGGGCCCTATTAAACCAACAGATTATCTGACAGATTTTTTTTAAGCCAAAGCCAGGAATGGATTTGAAAAGAGGAAAAATCTCAGTCTTTCCATTATTACCTGTTCCCTGTTTATAGTCAATTCCTGGCTTTGGCTCAAAAAAATCTGTCAGATAATCTGTTGGTGTAATAGGGCCCTTACACTGTTCCACCTATGAAGAAAAGCCGAGTCATGCGTGCTTGTGTATCAGCCCTGTGGCCCCCATTTGCCATGATTATTAGGGGTCCCAGAGGTCTCATAGTAACGACATTTACTTTAAAGGGAACCAATCACTTAAAGAACGGCTATAACGCTATGGGAATGTGCTGTAGCAGCACCCAGCACACTTCCCAAACCTGCTTCTACACCCCTCGTCCCTGGAGTGTACAGCCCGAAAACTTACTTTATAAAGTTGGCGCCCTGTATGTAAATTACCCCCAAGTAGTCACGGTCCCTGGGCGTTATTAGCATGCATAATTGTGGCGATGTCACCAAGAGGGGTGCTGTCCCTAACGTCAGCATGCCTACGTTCTTTCTGTGCCGCTCATGCGCAGTACAGCGGGTCCGGTCCGCGCCATACTGCGCAGGTGCAAAATAGCCTCAAACTCATTGCCAGACCTCCAGCAATGAGTTTGAGGCTTTCTGCACCTGCGCAGTATGGTGCGGACCGGACCCGCCGTACTGCGCATGAGTGGCACAGAAAGAACGTAGGCATGCTGACATTAGGGACAGCACGCCTCTCGGTGACTTCGCCACAATTTTGCAGGCTAATCATGCCCAGAGGGGCGTGATTACCGCTCCGGAACGCCCAGGGACCGTGACTACTTGCCGCGGCTCACCGCCCAGATGACTACTTGGGGGTAATTTACATACAGGACGCCAACTTTATAAAGTAAGTTTTCGGGCTGTACACTCCAGGGACGGGGGGGGGAGGAGCAGGTTTGGGAAGTGTGCTGGGTGCTGCTACCTAGACACCCTCAGTCCACTCATCAGTGTATTTTTAAATTTATATTTTGCACTAAGATATATACCCATCATTAATAAAGGTATTTTTATTATATACAATTTCTTTAGATCCTGGGTAAATTTAGAGTCTTATTAGTCCAGTTTTGAACTGGTTCTATGTGTAATCTGGGTGCTGCTACAGCACATTCCCATAGCGTTATAGCCGTTTTTTAAGTGATTGGTTCCCTCTAAATAATATCTGTCCTGACCTCTGACCTGAAGCCTTCGTGTGTGGCACCAGGAACTTACGGTCTAGGGATGTAGTGGCCATGAGATACGTTGATGGAGATGCGTCCAAAGCGTTGATCTTGCCAGAATGAAAGGAGAAGAGGCACTCGGGGTCTTGTGTCTACAGAAATAAGAATGACGGCCATTGTAATTCCAGAGCCGACCACTGTCCTGGCACCATACTGTCAGACTGTAGTGGTCTTCATCTGCTCTCTCCACCACTGTGGCTGTAGTCTGCCACTGACTGGTATACCCCATGCTGGCTGTTTCCAGGCTGTTTTCCCTATTACTATTTCAGCAATTACAAGTAGTAAAGAATAACTTACTATGTTGGAAAAAGATAGATCCAGCTTCCATATTCCTCCACTGGCGTCCTGAAAGTCAAAGGCAGGCAAAGAAAATGAGACAGCGGATACCAATGCTAACAGACACAGACGGCATGGACATGAGTATCGGCTTTCCTATGATGAGACAGATTGTTGCACGGCGCTCCCCACATGGCACTCTTTATCACAGTACCTTGCAAGGTAATACTATGTTGTAAAGGTGGAAGTGTGGCCCCTGTGTAGCCACCCAGGATGTATGTATGAGACAGAGACAGAGAATCATAGCTGTGTAGACATTAGGATTGTTGCCTTACAGCCTTGGGGTCCTGAATTTTAGAGGGGTACTCCAGGGGAAATCTTTTTTCTTTTTTTTTTTAAATCAACTGGTTTCAGAAAGTTACATAGATTTGTAGTTTACTTCTATTTAAAAATCTCCAGTCTTCCAGTACTTATCAGCTGCTGTATATCCTGTAGGAAGTGGTGTGTTCTTTCCAGTCTGACACCGTGCTCTCTGCTGCCACCTCTGTCCATGTCAGGAACTGTCCAGAACAGTAGCAAATCCTCATGGAAAACCTCTCCTGCTCTAGACAGTTACATGACTTGGACAGGGGTTGCAGCAGAGAGCGCTGTGTCAGACTGAAAACCCCACTTCCTGCAGGGCATACAGAAGCTGATAAGTATAGGAAGGCTTGAGATTTTAAAATAGAAGTAAATTACAAACCTATGTAACTTTGTGAAACCAGTTGAATAAAGAAAAAGATTTTCGCCTTTAATGCCAGCAGGTCCAGCGCCTGCATAGAGTTTACTTTGGTAGCCCAGCATCCCTATTAACACATAGCATGAATCTAGCCTACCTGAGCAAACCACATAGGCGAGTCTCCATCCATAGTCTTCACCATATACCGAAGGTTGACGTTCTTTCCAACCAGAAGTTCATTCATAGGTTCCATCTCCAAAAGACCAGAGTCATCCACAGAGTCTGCAGTGTCCACCGTCTCAAAATCCCAAACCTGAAGGAAAGAGACAGAAAACGGAAAAACAATTAGAAACTACTAATGTCTTTAACTCTAGTAGATATAGACAAGAAGGTGCACTTACCCTGACAAACCCATCAGTGCCAATGGTGATAAGTTCTCCTTCATCTAAGACAAACTGGTTAATAGGACCGCTATGACACGGTTTACGTCCTCTTCTGCATATCTCCACCTTGATGAGACCCCCTTCCCAGAGCAGCATGTCACCCCATTCTGACCCTGATATCACCTGCAATGAAAGGTGGATAAGAGTGGCCCCTTATCTGTGCCCATGGCGGCATCCAAAATTTTATTTTTATGTTTTTAATAAAGCCAAAGTTTTGGTATGTGTTCACATCTCTACCTTTCCATCTGGTAACTCCACATATCCTTCTATGTCTGTAAGGGCAGTTTTCCCAAATCTTCCCAGTTCTCCTTGCAGTTTTAAGCCTGTGAAAGTGCGAGCCATTTTCCAAAATCTAACAAGAAACAAGGTGGATACCAGTCATTATTGTAGCTATTCTATATGAGCTGTGCAGGTGCAATAAAAACAAGAACAATCCGTGCGACAATAGCATGACACACGGCAGCCAAAAGTCACCTGATGTGCCCTGTTCCACAGGTAGTAAGCTGCTCTTCGTTCTCCGGTGAGAAGGTGACTTGAAACACATCTTGGGAGAATGCTTTGGACCTCAGCATAATCTTTTCTTGCTTCCAGTCCCAGATAGTTAGCATATAATCGGGGCTGCTGCCCACACTGGCAAGAAGCGTTCCAGATGTATTGAAATCTATGAAGGCATAGGCTTCCTCTGTGCCACCTTTAGGAGAGAAACAAGAACACTGAACAAGAAGGATCAGATTGATAGATTGTTATGGTTAAAACTCATCTGGGGTCTAACCTCGGAGGATCCTGTAGGGTTTCAGCGATGGGTATTCATACAGGATGATGTTTGGCCTGTGTCCCTTTTCGGCTACTGCAAAATAGTTCCTGCTGGGATGGTCCTAAAGGGTTAACATGTCACAGGTCACGTTTGCCGACTTCTTATATAAGGTTGTTTTACAGTTAAAAAAAAAGAGCAAAACTCACTGCGACAGCTCCAATCCCCTGACCGCTGCTGCTCCTCAGGTATTGCTGCTCGTGAGTCTTAAGACCTAAGATTATGGCCACAGTACCGGCAACATAAAGTAAGGTCTGGTCATCCAGCAGGTGGAGGTTTGCCCGCTTAGTACAGTCATAGCCAAAAGAATGCCTGAGATATATTAAGGAACCAGCAACAAAATGATTTATTTATTTTACATGTACATGGAAATATCTGTCATTCTTAAATCTCAGCCTTCAGTCCGTGCCCATTGCGGTTCCTTCAAAGCGCTCACTGCAAATTTGTACATCGCTGCAGTTATCGCTAGTGAGCAAATCTAGAAGAACTTATCTGCAGGAAAAAGGATACAGAAGATGAAGGACGCCACTTGGGATCCCAGAATCAGGGGAGATGAATGGCTGGGAGCAAATACTCTCATAGTCATAGAAAAAGTCCTCTGGAATCTTCTCACTTTCTTCCATGTCTTCCTCATCACCTTCTTGTTTTTCTTGTTCTGCAAAAGAATATTATGTATCATGACACATAAATACACCTATGTGTGCAGGGTGCAGTGAAGGAGCTGAGGGTGATAGATAGTAGCTGGATGCTCAATGGTCTGAATCAGCTCTAATATCTCCATAGAGGTCAATGTACCTGAATCAGCAATCTCTGATATGTCCATAAAGTTGAATTGATGTAAATCAATTCTCTCTGATATCTCCTAGAGGTGAATGCACTTGAATCAGCTCTCTCTGATATCTCCATAGAGATGAATGGGTCTGAATTAGCTCTCTCTGATATCTCCATAGAGATGAATGGGTCTGAATTAGCTCTCTCTGATATCTCCATAGAGATGAATGGATGTGAATCAGCTCTCTCTGATATCACCCACAGAGATGAATGGATGTGAATCAGCTCTCTCTGATATCACCCACAGAGATGAATGGGTGTGAATCAGCTCTCTCTGATATCTCCATAGAGGTTAATGGATGTGAATCAGCTCTCTCTGATATCTCCATAGAGATGAATGGGTGTGAATCTGCTCTATCTGATATCTCCATAGAGATGAATGGATGTGAATCAGCTCTCTCTGATATCTCCATAGAGATGAATGGATGTGAATCAGCTCTCTCTGATATCTCCATAGAGCTTAATGGATATGAATCAACTCTCTCTGATATCTCCATAGAGATGAATGGATGTGAATCAGCTCTCTCTGATATCTCCATAGAGATGAATGGGTGTGAATCTGCTCTCTCTGATATCTCCATAGAGATGAATGGATATGAATCAGCTCTCTCTCTGAAATCTCCATAGAGATGAATAAGTCTGAATCAGCTCTCTCTGATATCTCCATAGAGATGAATGGGTCTGAATCAGCTCTCTCTGATATCTCCATAGAGATGAATGGGTCTGAATCAGCTCTCTCTGATATCTCCATAGAGATGAATGGGTCTGAATCTGCTCTCTCTGATATCACCCACAGAGGTGAATGGATGTGAATCAGTTCTCTCTTATATCTCCATAGAGGTGAATTGAGTAGCAGAGCACAGAGCTCAATACCACACGAGAGCCTGTCTTTGTAATTGGTACGGCAATCAGACCCCCGTCACCTTATTGTTGGTTAGAAAACCCCTTTAAGTTATAAGAAACACAAGCTCTGTACTAACCATTAATGGATGACTCTGCCGCAGGGGCATCTTGCTTCTTCTCCTCCTCCATAGTGGCAGCGCCCTCTGTAGGCTCATCCGAGGGGTTGCCTATAGCTACAGGAAAATACAGTAGCATGTAACAACCAATTACATACTATAGTACAGGGGCACTCAACTGGCGGACCGCAGCGGCCAGCTGTCCGGACCCCGGCAGCGGCGCTGCTCCCTGCACAGTAAGTATCTATGAGCGCTCGTAACAAGCGCTCATAGATACCGAGCGGCAGCGGCAGCAGCACTGACAGAGAGGAAGCCTTTGACTCCCTCCCTGTCAGTGACCTCTTACTGGCCGCAGCGGTCACAAGAGGCCGCGCTCCCCCTCTGGTGTCGGCGCCGAGTGACGTTTCTGCGCCGGCGGGGCGTGTGGCCTCTAGTGACCACTGCAGTGCGGCCACAGAAGGAAGAGAAGAGGACGCCCAGGACTTAGGTGAGTATAAGTGGTTTCTTTTTTTTATGCTATATGGGAGGGGAGGGGGGGGAGCGCACAGGGGGGCTATACACAGGGGAAGGAGCACAGGGGGGCTATATACAGGGGGAGAGAGCACAGGGGGGCTATATACAGGGGGAGAGAGCACAGGGGGGCTATATACAGGGGGAGAGAGCACAGGGGGGCTATATACAGGGGGAGAGAGCACAGGGGGGCTATATACAGGGGGAGAGAGCACAGAGGGGCTATATACAGGGGGAGAGAGCACAGGGGGGATATACACAGGGGGAGAGAGCACAGGGGGGCTATATACAGGGGGAGAGAGCACAAGGGGGCTATATACTGGGAGAGAGCACAAGGGGGCTATATACTGGGAGAGAGCACAAGGGGGCTATATACAGGGGGAGAGAGCACAGGGGAGCTATATACTACAGGGGGAGAGAACACAGGGGGGCTATATACTGGGAGAGAGCACAAGGGGGCTATATACAGGGGGAGAGAGCACAGGGGAGCTATATACTACAGGGGGAGAGAGCACAGGGGGCTATATACAGGGGGAGAGAGCACTGGGGAGCTATATACTACAGGGGGAGAGAGCACAGGGGGGCTATATACAGGGGGAGTGAGCACATGGGGGGCTATATACAGGGGAAGAGAGCACAGGGGGGGCTATATACAGGGGGAGAGAGCACAGGGGGGCTATATACAGGGGGAGAGAGCACAGGGGGACTATATACAGGGGGAGAGAGCACAGGGGGGGCTACATACTGGGAGAGAGCACAGGGGGGCTACATACTAGGAGAGAGCACAGGGGGGCTATATACTGGGAGAGAGAACAGGGGGAGGGAGCACAGGGGGGGCTATATACTGGGATAGAGCACAGGGGGGCTATATACAGGGGGAGAGAGCACAGGGAGGCTATATACTGGGAGAGAGTACAGGGGGGCTATATACTAGGAGAGAGCACAGGGGGGCTATATACTGGGAGAGAGCACGGGGGAGCTATATACTGGGAGAGAGCACAGGGGGGCTATATACTACAGGGGGGCTATATACTACTAAGGCAGTCACCCCCTGTGTACCTAATTTTAAAGGGCTGGTGAGAGAGAGAAAATGACAGTTTTCCCACTAATAAGCAGCAATTCTGTATGTAAATAGTTCAACATCGTTTGTGAAAAGTAACAAAACACGTTTCCTACTGATGTTCAGCTCGGACCTTCACCTGACAATAGACCCCGGTAAGTGGCCGCCCTCCACTAAAAGTTGTTGAGTACCCCTGCTGTAGTACAAGAGCGTGAAATATTTTACCGTGACTTTACCTTCTGTGGCCTCAGCTGAACTCATATCAGAGGTCCCGGCCTCCTGCTCTTTATCTCTGGAGTCTTCGGGTGGTGGGATCTCTCCTGATGGAGCCTCCTGATCCTTTGCGTCATGCTCCCCCTCTGCACCAACTTCTAGAGAGATATGATGACAAAAAGAAACCAATTTCTTGACTGATCTGCATGGACTCTGAGTAAAAGAGCTTTCCTGGGATGATAGTATGGTTGGTCTACCCTGGGAAAGGCGATCAATATCAGATCGGAAGATCTGCTCTCTGGCACCACCAAAAATCAGCTGATTGAAGGGGTCATGGTGCTCAAGTGTGCACTGCGGCTTCTTCATCACTTACCAAACAGGTATAGTGCCATACATATGGTGGTGGTTGTTCCTGGTATTGCAGCTTGTCTCTTTTACTCACATGAATAGCAATACACAGTACGGTAAGATGTAGTGTCTTGGAGCTAGATTTAGACCAGGAATGGGGAACCCTCGCCCTCCAGCTGTTGCAAATCTAAATTTTTTTCTACAATCTACAAAGTTTTGCAAGAGTTTGAGGGTAAGTGAGTAAGGAGACATCCCTCACTTACTTACTTATCCAAATCATTTGTCCACACCCTATAGGATCAATGCTGTCTACGCAAGTAAAGGAAATCCATTTGGAGGAGTGTTCCTTATATAAAGGATACATACCATCCAGCTTCTTGGCCTCCTCTTTCCCTCCTCCATCCTCTGTAGTATTGTCAGTCTCCATCCTTGTCTCAGGCTCTGCTCCTCCTTCCTCTGCTCCTTCACCTAAGTTATTACATTGTTCAAATGAATGTACATATGAATGGAAAGACCTTGCAATAAGAATATATTAGGATCCTCACCTTCCATATGCTCTGGAGGAGTGGGATCCCCACGGCCATCAGAGGTGTCCCCAGGGCTGGTGGTCACAGCTTCTTCTGTGGCTTTCTCTGCGGCAGCAGCTCCCTCCTCCTCAGCTCCTGATGATGGTTTATGACTGGGGTTTGGACTGTCTTGTGTGAGCTCTGTAACATTTCCAGCCTTCTCAGCTCCTGTTCCAGACAATGGTTCATTACTGGAACCAGGACCCTCCTGTGCAAGCTCCCTGTCATCTCCAGACTCCTCAGCTCCTGAAAGTGGTTCATCTTTAGGGTTCAGACCCCCCTGTGTGAGCCCCTTGACGTCTCCAGCCTCCTTAGCTCCTGAAAGTGATTCATCTTTAGGGTTCAGACCCTCCCATGTGTGCTCTGTGATGTGTCCAGCCTCCTCAGCCCCTGATGCTGGCAATGGTTCGTCAGTGGGTCCTAGACCCTCCTGTGTGAGCTCCTTGATGTCTCCAGCCTCCTCAGCTTCTGAGAATGGTTCATCAGTGGGTCCTGGACCCTCCTGTGTGAGCTCCTTGACGTCTCCAGTCTCCTCAGCTTCTGGCAGTGGTTGTTGCTTGGATTCCAGGCCCTCCCGTCCCTCCTCTGTGATGTCTCCAGCCTCCTCAGCTCCTGAGAGTGGTTCATTTTTGGGGCCTAGACCCTCCTGTTCCTGCTCTGTGATGTCTCCAGCCTCCTCCTTAGCTTCTCCTCCACCACCAGTGGTTACATGTTCAGCTCTGGGTGAGGTGAGGGGGATCTCATCCTTTCCTGTATGAAGTTGCTCTTCACTAGAGATCTGCTCACTGGGGGGTTCAGGTGATATGTGGGGGTCATCTGCACTAGAAGTTGTATCCAGTGTGGAGGCTTCTGCTCCATATTTCTCTTCTACACGTACAGACGACATCTTCATGTTTTCATGTTCTACATTCTCCAAATGTCCAGAGTCACCTGGGGGAATAGAGAGACCACGAGATCCATAATCCATCGTCCTGTACCCCAAGTATCATTATCCTGCACCCCAAGTGTCAAAGTGTGTCTCTATGCTGTACCCCAACTGTCTGTGTGTCACTATCCTGAACCCCAAGTGTCAGTGAGTAATTATCCTGAACCCCAAGTGTCAGTTTGTCGCTATCCTGTACCCCAAGTGTCATTATCCTGTACCCCAATTGTCAACATATCACTATCCAGTACCCCAATTGTCAACATATCACTATCCAGTACCCCAAGTGTCACTATCCTGTACCCCAAATGTCATTATCCTGTACCCCAATTGTCAACATATCACTATCCAGTACCCCGTGTCAGCATGTTATTATCCTGTACCCCAAGTGTCAGTATGTCACTATCCTGTACCCCGTGTCAGCGTGTTATTATCCTGTACCCCAAGTGTCAGTGTGTCACTATCCTGTACCCCAAGTGTCACTATCCTGTACCCCAAGTATCACTATCCTGTACCCCAAGTGTCATTATCCTGTACCCCAAGTGTCATTATCCTGTACCCCAAGTGTCAGTGTGTCACTATCCTTTACCCCATGTTGTATAGGATCAGTGCTGCACACCTCTGCCTTAAATTTTAAAGCCGGTGCTCAGTGGTAACTGGGTTCTTCAACCATAAGTCTTGTATAGGAGAAAACCACGGCACTCGATGTTGCAGGAATAAGTGAGGTTTTTTTTATTTAGTAAATAGATACAAGGTATTTACTCCGACCGTACATAAGAAATGCAAGAGATGAGACCAAATAACATATGGTGCGACGTTTCGGTCCGCTATGGACCTTCCTCAGGCAATGGGGTCTCTCATGAGCTGTATGCAGGGAGAAGGGTCGGTGGAGTGTTTCGACCCTTCTCCCTGCATACGGCTAATGAGAGACCCCATTGCCTGAGGAAGGTCCATAGCGGACCGAAACGTCGCACCATATGTTATTTGGTCTCATCTCTTGCATTTCTTATGCAAGGTCGGAGTAAATACCTTGTATCTATTTACTAAATAAAAAAACCCTCACTTATTCCTGCAACATCGAGTGCCGTGGTTTTCTCCTATCCTTTACCCCATGTCATTATCCTGTACCCCAAGTGTCACTATCCTGTACCCCAAGTATCACTATTCTGTACCCCAAGTGTCATTATTCTGTACTCCGAGTGTCAGCGTGTCACTATCCTGTACCCCAAGTGTCATTATCCTGTACCCCAAGTGTCAGTGTGTCATTATCCAGTACATATAAAATGGAGATTAGAGCAGAAGTCAGGAGGAGGGAAGAGCACATACAAATAAAGAATACATTTGTTAACCCTTTATAACAGCGTCTGCCGTCCATCTCCTGCCCTCCGTCCCCTGGATGTTCTTTGTCTCTAGTCCCTTCACATTTCCAGTGACAATACCCTGATCCGCCATCCTCAGTCCTGCGCTCTGATCTTCTATGGCCGGGTATATCTGCTCGCTCCCTGGCTCTGTCTGTCCGTCCTGTTCTTCAGCGGTGTCCATACCTGGGAATATCATAAACACACAGATAGATATACATACACGCTTCAGGTATATACTCCACACCATGTCAGGACTGGAAGAAACAGAATGCAATTCCAAGAACCATAACCTATAAAGTCGTGTGACATCTACTGTGACCTATCATCTGTCCAGAGCCGGCGGTCACTAAGCATCTGTACACCGGGGGGCGCTCTCCTATGGATTCTCGGATCCTATTTGGCCCCAATGATGACTGTAGATGACAATGGCCGCCTACGGTCGTCTTTAGGGTACGGACACATAAAGGCGCAGAGAGGAGGATGTGTGCGGCCGACTCTGAATACGCATTATTAACCCCTTCATAACATTTTCGGGCATGTACACCATAGTGAGGTACATGAGTATTACACTATACTGCTGTACTAGTAGGGGGCAATGAAAAGTTGGATAATGGTATTAGTATTTAAAGGGACACGACAAGTCATTGCTTTAACCTGGACGTCCAGAAAGACGCAATTTGTCAGTGTTGCCAAAACATATATCACAGAAAAGATATATATATATATATATATATATATATATATATATATATATATATATATATACACATAACATACAATGTACATATATACAGACCTGCCCCCTCTGCTTCCTCCATGTCCGCCATCTTTGTTGCTCACGGTTGCTAGGATATCAGGTACCGGCGTCTCCGAATCACCCTGGTAACATCACCACGTGATCAAGGGCGGTGCAGTCCTCCTAACCACGCCCCCGTCTTGCTCACATTGGACGGCTAATTAATCGGCGGGGCGGTACTTTCACTAGCGTCATTATTGCACTTATAGGACACTGCCGCTAGATGCCGCTGTGGAAATATCGCGTTGCTAGAATGTCTGGTAGGGGAGAAACTACACTTCCCGGCATTCCTAGCGAGTGTCGCACAGTTTCCAGCATTCTCGGGGAGCGCCTGCGCAGTGTAGCCGTGTCCGGGTTGCTTCATATCACACGTGAGTATTAGAGGTCGGGGGATACACTGTATATATAATGGGATATAGGGCTGGTGGATGATGGTGGTGGTAGTAGTAGTAGTAGTAGGGTAGTCACCTACACTGGGAGGGGGTCATCACTGGAGGCAGATAGGAGTTTACCATGACTGTACAATCATTATATACAGGAAACCTTGTACAGCTTTCTGATACACTCAGGGTTGTGCTTCCACCCTGTATCTCTGCTTGCTGTCAGCGAATGGGAATACCAGAGATCTGTGGCCTGTCACAGCTGAGGGTTCGTTACAGTTGGATCCATTCTATACAGTGCAGAGTCCTGATACATTGTAACAAACCCTCAGAGTTCATGTGGATCTTGTTCTAGCCCTCTGACTTTTAAAGAACTACAACTCCTAGCATGCCCTGGCAGCTAAATGACCAGCTGGTGCAGAACTACGACCCCCATCATTCCATTCTGTAACCAGCAGAAAGGTAGCGTCTGACTCTCCAGCTGGTGCAGAACTACAACCCCCATCAGAGGCTGTTGGGGCATGATGGGAGTTGTAGTTTTGCCACAGATGATGTCATGTGGGGGGCGGTGCTATTCACTGACACTGTATGGGGGGGGTCACCAGTCAGGACCTGATTTATGGGGGCATCCTGCTTGTAGGAGACATTCCTGGGGGAGGGGCGGTGGGATCACATGGCAGCTGGGGAGGGGGTTATTAGGGGGCCCCGGGGTGTGCACCTCCTCATACAGGTCTGTGGGGCGCGCGCACAGTGCAACTTCCTATATGAATGCAGTGAATCCATCATAAGCCTCTCTTGTCCTGACTGTTACAGTGCAGCAAACCCTCAGCTGTGAGAATTCTCAGGTCAGAGCCAAACTAGTGGAGCAGAAACACAAAATCTATTAAAGTTGCAGAACTGTAAGCGTGAGGCGGTCCTGGTCATGTAATGTGATGGTACCTGCAGAGCTGTCATTCCTATATAGTGCGGTGTTGTCAATAGTGCTCTCATATAGGTGAAGTTACCTCTCCTCACCACTAGGGCCATTGTATTAGCTGGGAGCAGTTACATAAGTGTGGTGTCTGGGCATGTGATCATGTGTCACTAGTGCAGTTACCTCTCCTCATCACTAGGGCCATTGTATTAGCTGAGAGCAGTTACATAAGTGTGGTGTCTGGTCATGTGATACTAGTGCAGTTACCTCTCCTCACCACTAGGGCCATTGTATTAGCTGGGAGCAGTTACATAAGTGTGGTGTCTGGTCATGTGATCATGTGTCACTAGTGCAGTTACCTCTCCCTACCACTAGAGCCATTGTATTAGCTGGGAGCAGTTACATAAGTGTGGCATGGCCCTGGATGAGGAGCCTGGTCATGTGATGTGACAGTCATCACCTGCAGAGCTGTCATTGGTGCACTTACCACAAAGGCCATTGTATTAGATGGGAGCAGTTACATAAGTGTGGTGTCTGGTCATGTGATCATGTGTGATTGGTGCAGTTATCTCTTCTCACCACTAGGGCCCTCCTATATTGTATACATTGTTATAGCAGAATATTGATGTTGCGTTGCTTTCTCCTCAGTCGTCCTCCGCACAGATCCATCATGTCTTCTCTTGCCGCTGCGAGCTGTGATTCGTCCTCTGCGAGCTCAGAGCCCCAGGAGAAGAAGCCCTTGAAGCCGTGCTGTGCCTGCCCCGAGACCAAGAAAGTGCGGGACGCCTGGTGAGTGAGTGGTGGGCTACGAAGTGACGTGTGAACCGTAAATACATCACCATAAGAGAGATGCTGTGACAGCGGGGTCCGACCACAGCGCCCGTCACTAAAACTGGAGGGTTCATCAGATTTTATGGACTGATACGAGCCAGCATGGCCTAACCATTAGTGGGGGTCCAGCTGACAGTCCCCCACCCTTACTACTCTTATATATGATGTGCTATAATAGTACAGCATTAAAAGTATTCTGTGGAATTAGAAAAACAGCTGCTTTCTCCCTGACACAGCGCCACCCCTGCCCTAAGGTTGGAATGGGTATGGCAACTGAGCTCCATCAAAGTGAATGGAGCAGAGTTGTAATACCACACACAACCTGAGGACAGGGGTGGTGCTGTTATTAGACATAATCAGCCATGTTCTTCTAATCCTGGATATCCCCCCCCCCTCCCCCCATAACTACTTGTAAGAAGGGATCCCTAAAAATCATCTGTGATCTGAGGAGATCCAATGTCTGTAAATGTCTGATTTCCCGGCTGCCCCTGCTGGAGAAATAAGGAATTACACAGGGCCTATTCATACCAAGGGGCTGTCTCTATAATGCAGAACAGGTTGGGTCCTCTATAGGTTGTATACATGTTTTCCCAGGCTGCATCCAACTTCTCCAGCCCCCGGTAACCAAACGCCTCATCTCTAGATCCTGGTTATCCAAGTTAATAAAAAAAACACCACCACACTTGTCCTCAGGTTGTATGAGGTATTACAGCTCCATTCATCTAAATAACACTGAGCTGTAATACCACACACACAGGACAGGGTGGCGCTGCTCTTCCTAATCCTGGATTAACCCTTTAATGCAGAACTCCCGATAGGATTGCTGACAATGGACACCCCCCCCTTTAACACTAAGGATCCTATTAGATCAGGGATGGGGAACCTTCGGCCCTCCAGCTGTTGCAAAACTACAATTCCCATCATGCCTGGACAGCTAAAGCGTCGGCTGCCCAGGTATGATGGGAATTGTAGTTTAGCAACAGCTGGAGGGCCGAAGGTTCCCCATCCCTGATTTAGAAGAACAATACAGGGCCCAGGGGTTTACCAAGCTGAGCTGTCACTCATTTAACTGATCTAAAGTCCCGCCCATGAGGAGCTGAAAGTAATAGCACAGCAGGGAGGAAGCTCGGTCACTGCTGCCACCTTTGCTCTATGGTAAGTACTGCAGGGTCATAACGATGATCGATTTGGTTTTTTCCCCCGCAGCATCATCGAGAAGGGAGAAGAGCACTGCCAGGAGCTGATAGAGGCCCACAAGGAGTGCATGAGGGCCCTCGGCTTCAAGGTGTGACCACTCCTGGGGGCGTCTGAAGTGTTTCGTAAGTATCACTGATCACAGCCTAAAGCAGGGATGGGGAACCTCCAGCTGTTGAAAAACTACAATTCCCATGGGCCACCAGGCATGATGGGAATAGATTTGCAACAGCTGTAGGCCTGAAGGTTTCCCATCCCTGCTCTAAAGGGTCATTACACATGTTGAACTCTAGGAGCAGTATATACTTACAATAAAATAGACCAATGATCCCCAACCTGTGGCTCTTAAAGGGGCACTCCAGTAAAGATCTTTTTCTTTCTAATCAGAAAGTTATATAGACTTGTAATTTACTTCTATTTAAAAATCTCCAGTCTTCCAGTACTTATCAACTGCTGTATGTCCTGCAGGAAGTGGTGTATTCTCCCCAGTCTGACACAGTGCTCTCTGCTGCCACCTCTGTCCGTGTCAGGAACTGGCCAGAGCAGCAAATCTCCTTAGAAAACCTCTAGAAAGAATACACCACTTCCTGCAGGACATACAGCAGCTGATAAGTACTGGAAGACTGGAGATTTTTTTTTTTTTTTTTTACAGAAGTAAATTACAGATCTGTATAACTTTCTGACACCAGTTTATTTGAAAGAAAAAGATTTTCACCAGTGTCCCCCTTTAGGCTATGTTCACACCACGTAAAACTACGACCGTAGTTTTGCGGTGTGTGACATAGCTTTATGTTGAATTGGATCCCGGCCAGAGCTTAAGCACATCGTATACGCTCCGGCCAGGAGCCCATGCGGCGCTGGAACAAAACTGACAGGTCAGTTTTCTGCGGCCGGAATTCAGTGAATTCCGGCCGTAGAAAGACCTGTCATGGCACACAGTGAAGCGAGCGGCTCCGGCCACTCGCTTCACTGTGCGCTATGGTAAGCGCTGATGCGCCTGCATCAGAGCTCCGCTCCCGGACGGATCATCCAGCCGGTACTTAAGTACCGGCCGCGATGATCCAGGCACAGACCGGCCGTTTTGTGACCCGGCCGGGGTCACGGAACGGCTGGTCTGATACGCCGTGTGAACATAGCCTTAAGCTGTTGCAAAACTACAACTCCAAGCTTTGGCTGTCAGGGCATGCTGGGACTTGTGGTATTGCAGCAGCTTGGTTGGAGATCACTGCTATAACCCCTTAGTGACTTTCCTTCCTCTTTCAGGGTGTGCTGTGTGTGTGCTGCGTGGAGACGTTAACTTATTTCTTGTTGTGAGAAGATCAGCTGGAGCCCAAACCAGGGAGATCAATGGAGATTTTGGTTACAACTTTCTGATTTTCCTGAAAATCTTATCTAAAGTTTATTTTTGATTTCTAAATAAAATGCTCTAAAAAAAATCCTGCATTTTTGTCATAGGGTCGGGAAATGGAATTCTTTTTTCCTTCCCCCTGCTATACTTCTAGTACAGGGATAAGGAACCTTCGGCGCTCCAGCTGTTGCAAAACTACAATTCCCATCATCCCTGGGCAGACAAAGCTTCGGCCGTCCAGACCTGGTGGGAATTGTAGTGTTGCAGCAGCTGGAGAGTGGAAGGTTCCCTACCCTGGTCTAGTACTAGAACACAGGTGTCAAACCTGCTACCTTCTGCTGATTAATAAACTACAACTCCCATCATGTATTTGGCTGTCCGGACCTGCAGCTGCAGGGGCCAAATGACTGATACGTTGTAGCAAACACTCAGATGTAAGGCTTGGAATCTGATTGGCTTCTTTTAATACAGAGATGAATCTGTGAGATCCCTCTCTCTGCCCCGCACCCCAATGACCAGACAGCAGGAAAAATATCTGATTTTATTAGGAAACTGGATTATAAATTACATATAAATATGAGACATGGCAAGACAGATGAGAAGCGGCGAGGGGCTCAGGAGACGTGCGCGGAAAGTGCAAACCAGCCCTCTTCTCTGTCCTTACCAACCTGTGGAGAGGAGGAGAGCAGTCAGGAAGTGTGACTGGTACATGTAGTACATCAGTGGTCCTGGTCTAATCTGACTGTCACTCAGGCTCATGAACTATGTCTGGGATTCACTTGAATGAGTCTGGACTGCAGTACCAGATGCAGCCACATGGACAAGGGTGGTGCTATTTATGAAAGAAATGTAATATAATTAGTGATGAGTGAATATTGGAAGAATGTCCGTGTCACCCGAACACAAAACACTCGTCATTCAAGGGGTACTCCAGCGAAAAAGCAGCAACCATATTCTCGAGACGCTAGAAGATGAAAGGGGTACTCTGGCGAAAATCTTTTTCTTTCAAATCAACTGGTTTTAGAAAGTTATATAGATTTGTAATCTACTTCTATTTAAAAATCTCAAGTCTTCCCATATTTATTAGCTGCTGTATGTCCTGCAAGAAGTGATGTATTCTTTCCAGTCTGACTACAGTGCTCTCTGCCACGTCAGGAACTGTCCAGAGCAGCAGCAAATCCCCATAGAAAACCTCTCCTGCTTCCTAGACTGGAAAGAATACACCACTTCCTGCAGGACATTCAGCAGCTGATAAGTACTGGAAGACTTCACATTTTTAAAGTAATTTACAGATCTATATAACTTTCTGAAACCAGTTAAATTGAAAGAGAGAGATTTTTGCCGGAGTACCCCTTTAAATATCCAGCTTCTGGAGAATATGGATGCCATCCTAGGAAGTCCTGGAAAACACAGATACAGGCTTTATCTATGTTTAACTGGCAGCCCGAGGGCGGCATCCATTTTCCAAGGCCACCACAGCTGAACACGGACGTTTTCCCGATGTTCGCCCATCACTAATTATAATAATACAAAACTAGTAGATGACTGAAGTAGGGGGAAGAGCAGGCAGCTAGTCCTCCACCTTACAGGAGCGCTATGATATCTAGTTACATCGAGTATGGACTTATTCCCTTTATCAGATTCCTTCTCTTAGGATCGGGGCTCACATGTCTCAGAAGGTGACGACCCCCACTGTGGTCTATGGTGGCAGTAGTAGCATGCAGTATACAGAAAGTAATGTGACTCCTGTGAGGCCCCTCCCTGTAGTGACGGAGCAGGGGTAAAGAACATAAACCAATATCTATCCATAATCTATATACCGTGTATACATACATACACATAATATATCATCTGTTGACACCGCACACATCACAGCATGGTAATGATCCGTTCCAGTCCCTACCTTTACCCGCTGCCCATCTGACACTGATCTCCGTCCTCTGGACGAGCCGCTCACTGATAGGTTGGATCTCTGAGAGGCACTTGATCTATAAGAAGAAAACGATTGTTAGCTCTGCGGCCCACACACAGGTGCCTCATGAATATAGATCACAGCCAAGAGAACAGGACACACAGACAGGAGATAGATAGATAGTAAGAACTACACCTATAGCTCCTGCCAGCGCCTGACCTTATACATCCTCCCGGGATGTCACCCCCACCAGTCTGACCCATCTATTACCTGCGCCCGCTGCCCCTGCTGCCTGGAGACGGGGTCTCCTCAATGGAGGAATCGGTAAACTGTGGCATCGGGATTACAGCATCGATCAGCCGCACTCTCTTTTCTGGAAACACAAGATGGAAAAGTTACAAACTAAATAACCCCGGGCACTACAACTCCCATCAGACATGTTAAGGGGGTTATCCAGAATTAGAAAAAGTGTGGCTACTTTCCTGTGTAGACAGCGCCAGCCCTGTCCTCAGGTTGTGTGTGGTATTACAACTCAATAGAAGAGAGCAGCAAAACCTCCACATCCAACCTGAGGACAAGGGAGGTGCTGTTCCTGGATTAAAGTGAACATGTCTGGATAACCCCTTTAAATAGGATCTCTATATCCCTATACCAATAGCCCCATAACCCCCTGCAGGGGACACTGGTGAGGACTAAAGAGAAGCCATTTAGGGGGAACTTTCTGTTGGAAGGATTACCAGGGATCAGGAAACACAATAACGGAGAGCGGCCAGAAGCAGTCCCCGGCTGGGTGCAGTACCTGACTCCTCCTGCTGGGGTGTGATGGGGGAGATGGCGGGTGACACCACCAGGCTCTGCTTCTGCTGCTCGATGAGTCTCAGGAGTTTATCCCGGGCCTCTGCGCTCTGACGATTCAGTTCCGCGATCCTCATCTCCAGAGTGGCTGGACTTTGTATAGACGGCGCCTCCTGCTGGACAGAAACAGGTCAGACAGCAATGATATCACTGGGTAATGCACAGACCATGCAGACAGCTCTCTATAGTCACACCGGTACCTCTGCTTGCTGTCATTAAATAGGAATCTTTACAGGAAATACAAATCTGCCTAGTCATGTGATGGACACGCAGAGCTCTGCAACTGTGATCACATGACTGACAGCCATTAATATCAAAATGAAGATTGCTTTTTACTGACTACAAGCAGAGATCTTATAAGGGAACACAACGTATAAGGAAAAATTCTAGCAGGTTTCATGATACAAGAAATGTCATTTATTTGCACAGAGCGTACTGTCCCTTTAAGATCTACCATATCCTTATTATTTGTCTTATACTGCAGTGACATCCAGAGCTATATTCACAATTCGGTCCGCTTCTTCCCAGTTCCACCCTCACTTCTCCTGCAATTTCTGAGTTTACAAACTTCATTTGGTTCTGTGCATTCTAGATGTTATAGTGTTTAAATCAGCTGCAGCTTACAGATAACCAGCAGAATCGTGAATGCAGCTCTGGATGTGACTGGAGCATAAAACAAACTAACTTAGGCTGGGTTCACACTACGTTTTTGCAATCAGTTATCTGTCTTTTGCAAAAAAAACAGATGGAAAAAATTAATGCATGTGTGTGCATCCGTTTTGGTCCGGTTTTCCATTGAATTCATTTTTATTGTAGACAAAAACATAGGGAACTGCATTTTTGTGTCCGTTAAAAAAAATGGATCCGTTTTGATCCTTTTTTTTATAATGGAATTCAATGGAAAAATGGACCAAAACGGATGCACACACATGCATCTGTTTTTTCCATCCATTTTTCATCAGTTTTTTGCAAAAAATGTAGTGTGAACCCAGCCTTAGGATAAGTATAGTGTTAGATTGGGTTCACACTGCGTTTTTGCAATCCGTTTAACGCATACGTTTTATGGAAAAATGGATGCAAAAAACGGGTGCAATTGTGTGTCAGTGGATCTGTTTTCCACTGACAACTTTTCTGTACGTAAAAAAAAACACGTTTCAATCCGTTTTTTCTTTATAATGGAAGTCAATGGAAAAGGGATCCAAACGGATGACACACAATTGCATCAGTTTTTTTCCATAAAACGTATGCGTTAAACAGATTGCAAAAACGCAGTGTGAACCCAGCCTAAAGGCCCTTTTCCACGGGACAATTGTCGTTCGCATAATCGTTAACGATAAACGATCCAAACGACCGCTATTGCGAAAGACCTGAAATCGTTCACCCATTTACAAGGAACGATAATCGTTACTTATAATCGTTCTTGCGGTCGTCTTGTTGTTGCTATTGCGGTCGTCACTACTGCGAACATCTTATTCAATGCGAATGATTTGCAAATGAGCAACGATAAAAATAGGTCCAAGTCTTAATAAACGATCAACGATTTCTCGTTCGGTCTAACGATTATCGCTTAGATTCGAACGACTTAGCGATAATCTAAACAATAATCGTCCCGTGGAATAGGGCCCTTAGGAATCATTCATTAGAATATAATGGGATCGATGGCTTCTAGGATGACGGCGTCTACTTGGCGTTACCTTATTTTCTGCCACCTCCTGTGCTGCGTCCATACTGTGGCCGGTCTTATGACTGAACTGCTTCAGCTGAGCCTTCAGGGCGTTGTTCTGACAGGTCAGCTCTGCCATCCGGGATACAATATCATTATTAGTCACGGCAGCGTTCGTTTCCCTGCTCTCCAGCATCTGGTGCTCAGTGACAAGTGCAGGACGGTGAGGATGAGGAGCGGAGACACACGGTATACTCGGAGCCGCTGACCTCCACCTCTCAGGACAATGGGCCAGGAGGTCTCTGTCAGATGATGAAGATACGGCGTCATGGCTGCTGAGAAGCACTGCAAGAAATGGATAAATAGCATGATGAGGGGAATATCCAAGGATTATCACTGATACTGGATACATGGAGGCTGATAGAGGCCTCACTGATACTGGATACCTGGAGGCTGATAGCGGCCTCACTGATACTGGATACATGGAGGCTGATAGCGGCCTCACTGATACTGGATACATGGAGGCTGATAGCGGCCTCACTGATACTGGATACATGGAGGCTGATAGCGGCCTCACTGATACTGGATACATGGAGGCTGATAGCGGCCTCACTGATACTGGATACATGGAGGCTGATAGCCGCCTCACTGATACTGGATACATGGAGGCTGATAGCCGCCTCACTGATACTGGATACATGGAGGCTGATAGCCGTCTCACTGATACTGGATACATGGAGGCTGATAGCCGCCTCACTGATACTGGATACACGGCGGCCTCACTGTACACAGGTCCCGGATACACGGCGGCCTCACTGATACTGGATACACGGCGGCCTCACTGTACACAGGTCCCGGACACACAACGGCCTCACTGATACTGGATACACGGCAGCCTCACTGTACACAGGTCCCGGATACACGGCGGCCTCACTGTACACAGGTCCCGGATACACGGCGGCCTCACTGTACACAGGTCCTAAATACATGGCGGCCTCACTGTACACAGGTCCCGGATACACGGCGGCCTCACTGTACACAGGTCCTGGATACACGACGGCCTCACTGTACACAGGTCCCGGATACACGGCGGCCTCACTGTACACAGGTCCCGGATACACGGCGGCCTCACTGTACACAGGTCCCGGATACACGGCGGCCTCACTGTACACAGGTCCTAAATACACGGCGCCTCACTGTACACAGGTCCCAGATACACAACGGCCTCACTGTACACAGGTCCCAGATACACAACGGCCTCACTGTACACAGGTCCCAGATACACGGCGGCCTCACTGTACACAGGTCCCGGGTACACAACGGCCTCACTGTACACAGGTCCCGGATACACAACGGCCTCACTGTACACAGGTCCCAGATACACGGCGGCCTCACTGTACACAGGTCCCGGATACACAACGGCCTCACTGTACACAGGTCCCGGATACACGGCGGCCTCACTGTACACAGGTCCCGGATACACAACGGCCTCACTGTACACAGGTCCCGGATACACGGCGGCCTCACTGTACACAGGTCCCAGATACACAACGGCCTCACTGTACACAGGTCTCGGATACACGGCGGCCTCACTGTACTCCGGTCCTGGATACACGGCGGCCTCACTGTACACAGGTCCTAGATACATGGCGGCCTCACTGTACACAGGTCCCGGATACACGGCGGCCTCACTGTACACAGGTCCCGGATACACGGCGGCCTCACTGTACACAGGTCCTAGATACATGGCGGCCTCACTGTACTCTGCTCCGGGATACACGGCGGCCTCACTGTACACAAGTCCAGGATACACGGCGGCCTCACTGTACACAAGTCCAGGATACACGGCGGCCTCACTGTACACAAGTCCAGGATACACGGCGGCCTCACTGTCCCCAGGTCCCGGATACACTGCGATGGCGGCGGCCTCACTGTACTCCGCTCCGGGATACACGGTGGCCTCACTGTACACAGGTCCTAGATACATGGTGGCCTCACTGTAACAGGTCCTAGATACACGGCGGCCTTACTGTACTCAGGTTCCGGATACACGGCGGCCTCCCTGTACACAGGTGCCCGATACACAGGTCCCGGATACACGGCGGTTTAGTCTAGGAGGCTGAGAGAAGCAGCAGGGTACAGGGCTCCTATATCTCCATCAGCCCTATATCTCCATCAGCCCATCACACTCTTTCCCACCAGGTTAACCCTTTATCTCCCACATATCAGACTACTTACATGAGGAATGATCCCCGAAATCTGACCGAGTTGTCTGTTTGGGGGGAGACAACATGATGGCAGGCTGAAAGTCCAGCAGAGAAGCCGCCTCCCCGAATGCAGCCGTCCGTGTAATACTGGGAGCACCATAACCAGGGTGGGGCGCTGCAGAGTCTTCATGTTCTTTGACGCTTTGTAAGCCTGCTATCAGAGACATACATACAGATTATGTAGCGTCACCCATCCTGCCAGTCAGGATGCTGGAGGGCACGGCTTAATGTTTACTCACCAGGTCCAGTCTTGGAACCAGACATGTGAGCAGAGCCGGAGCTGGTTGGAGCCTTCATCTGCTCTGGGCTGGCCATAGGAAGACTGGTGGCAGCCTCTCCAGGAGACTGTGACTGGTCAGACATGAAGTGGTGACTGCCCTGTAAGAGATAGGAGCGTTATGCACACAGCAATGAGGAGTAATCCAGAGCCATAGACCTGGGTCACTCATCTGCTGCAAAGGATCCTGCTACTACTGTGTGTCACTACAGACCTCACTATCCTCCTCCTGTAAGGAATATGGGGTCTCTCTGCCCCCCATTCCTTGGCTGGTTACAGACTCCCCATGTGCTGGGTACTCAGCAGGGAGTGATGCCGCCGGCACCTCTGATCTTCTCTGGCAAATAAAGCAGAGGGTCCCATACGAGGACTTTTCACAGGGGTCTTATGGGATAACAATGATTAAATATCTTTATAACAGGCTACTGATGGGGGGTCCAGACCTTGGGACGAGCAGAATGAAGGGCCACTGTATGTTAGAGAGTGTTGCTTTACTGCAGTCCCCAACACATTTCATGTCCTAGCACCTGCAATACCATCCACATCCACACAGATGAGAGTGGCGCTGAGCTGGGGCAGCACTGAAAGTGCCATAGTGCACACAGCCCCTCATATTCTTGGGCAGCTGGGCTCTCATGTTCACGGCCTATCCTATTCTATGGCACACCATCCTGACCCTATGACCTAGTTATGGGACATTACCGGGGACAGGGAGCTGCCTTCTTTTATAGCCAGGATCTCGGCAGTCAAGGCGTCTATCAGTAGTCGCTGTTCGCCGAGCTCCTCCTTCAGCCGTTGTCTCTCCAGAGACTCCTGTCGCAGCTGGCGGTCACTCTGTGGGGGAATCGGGAGACCCCTGTCAGTGATATACCCCAAATCCCAGCTCTGCCCACTGATGTGCCCATCTTACCTCCTTCAGGTAGGACACCAGGCGCCTTATAGAGCTGACAAGGGACAACGTGAAGCCGGTCAGCCCCTGTGGCTGCGGCATGGAGGACACTTCCCTGCCACTCTCCCTCTCATAGGTTTCCAGTTCTCTCTCCACCTCCTGGATCATCTGGTTCAGGACGTCCAGACTGGACTGACTGCATCCTGACAGCTCGTAGGTGGAGGTAGGCTGGGGGTCTGTGCTCCGACCGCTGGCAGCCTGGGAAGGTCTCTTCTTCTTCCCTTAACATAGCAGTAAAGTCCCATTAAAGGCATAGTAGTTTCCAGTCATACAGCTCCATCTCACAGTCCTGTTTGTGTGCTGCACGCTTTGGGTTTGGATAGAGGGGGCACAGTTTTATATCAGAAAGCTCAGCATTACACTTACCTTTACTCTGGGGTTTGCGGTGATGTAAGGGTTGTGGGTTTAACACGCGGCCGATGACAGAACTGGTCTGCGGCTCCTCGTGTTCCTCCTCGGTAAGACGAGTTTTCACCTTCTTTACCGCTGCAGTGGCGTTCAAAGCTGGAGAGAGAATCGGGACATACTGCTGGGAGGGATGAGGTAACACCGGAGGCTACCGCTACTGTACCGGAGCTATTGGTTCCGTCCATAACATGGTACACATGGCAATAAGAAGGTAACGGGTAAATACTTTGTATCCAACTTATTTATCTAATCCCATTTAGTGTTCACAGCTCCTATGCAAACTAATGTGTCTCTATGACTGCAGACTCCAAACCCGGCTTCTTCTTCTATCTGCCCCATCATTGGGGGCTCAAGGCAGTCAGCTATTTCCTTAGGTCACATGGATTACACTACCGGATACATAACCAATTTGACGTTGATTTACTCGAGCTAGTCCTCACCAGCAATGTCTTCACATTTAGCGGACAGGCCTTCCACCAGCACAGGGGCCCGGCTGGTTTCTGGAGATACAGATAACATCTTTCCAGCCTACGCACCATTTTGGTCAAGTTATATCGATGACATTTTGCTGGTGTGGACTGGCTCCAGATTGGAGTTTCATAAATTCATGGATTGGTTGAATACCCACCCTATAGGTTGCACCAGTGAGATCGAGAGAGACTTCATTAATTTTTTGGATGTAGAAATCCTGAGGATTGATGATCACTCACTGAGCACAACTCAACACACAGTGACCAATAGCCTTCTCCAATGGGAGAGCTGGCATTCATACTCTCTGAAAAAGGGGATACAGGGACAGTACTTACGTCTGAGAGGTAGTTGATCTACATGACTGACTGTAAAAAAACTAGAATGGAAGGGTCGCTTCCAACAAAGAGGGAATCCTAACAATGTGATTGATCAGGCAATGGAGGGAGCAACAGCCACCACAGAGAGGGTTGAGCTTCTAACCCCAAAGAGAAAACAAAAAAAAAAAAAAAAAAAAGAATAATTGGTTCTTTGGATATATTGGGATATTTTACGATTAGATGCCACCGTGGGAGAATTGATACCATCATACCCTGCAGTCATGAAGGGAAGAGCATTGGTGATAGGGTTATCTATGGCAACTTTATTCCAAAGCATAATCAGACTTGGCTGTTTCCCGTGTGGATCATGTTCCGCGCGTCCGAATGAACAGAAAACACATAGATTCTGCTCGGCAGTGAGCGGGGAGGAATTTGGGATCAGGGATTTTACCGGTTGCCGCACTCGAGGAGTCATTTAGAAGGTGAGATGTACATGCCCCCAGGAATATGTGGGAGAGAATACAGGATCATGTGGGCAATATCAGGAGAAAGGATAATACCCCTCTCATGAGACATAGGAATGAGACATGAGGAAATGGGAAAATACACCCTGCATTTTCCTGTGTCGCTGCAACTTTAAATTAAAGACTGAATGCCCCCTGGTCTCAATGCCCTCTGGTCTCAATGCCCCCTGGTCTCAATGCCCCCTGGTCTCAATGCCCCCTGGTCTCAATGAGCAGATCTATTCTGCGTGTTTTCTATGATCTGAGAAAATACATACAGCCCGTGCTTCATGAGATTTTAAAATAGGATACCAGCCATGAACTACCAGGTTTTTTTTTATTTACTATGCCCCTAAAATCTTTCTATATTTTTAATGACCTGCTCTGCTGTTTTCAGCAGTTTAGGATTTATTTTCATAATTTATAGGTAATGTGCAATCATTTCTATTAATGGTGGAACGTAATTCACAGCCATTTATTAATGATGGTTAACGGAGGTTTTTGCTAAAACTTTCTTGCGGTTCCGATGTTTAAAGGGAACCTGTCTCTAGGTTTCAGCAGCTGGTGGGTGGAGTTTCCTGCTTCTCATGAATATCCAGGACTACTGAGCTCATGCACAAAAAAGGTAGAGGACTGTACTCTGATTTGGAAGGTGAGGGAGACTTCCTGGGTCATAGCAGATCCACTTCAGGCTGGGGCTTACATCAGGGGACAGGACTGTGAAGGTAATCTCTCCATAGCTGTAACCCCTCTCTCCCCGGACAGAGAGTGCTGCATGTATGTGCCACATCTGCCCTGCTCATTCCTTCATGCTCCCTGCAGTCTCTGTCCGCCCTTGTGTTTCCCATCCTCTCCATTACTGTACCGTAACTTTTTTTATATAATATTCCGCTGTTTCTAAATGTTTGTTTCATTTGTTTTACATGTTATTCAGAATTCTAAAAAAAAATCATTATTTTTGAGGTGTGAAACCAATTCATTTCAATTATTTTTTAATGGGAAAATTTGCTGTTCACTCCCCCAGCCAACCGTATACATTACTGAAGAACTCCGTACGCCCACAGGAGATCTATCCCCAGATGAAGATAAATCGACATGTTAATCTGGATGTTCCTCCCAGTGTGAACACCTCCTTATCACCAACGACTGAGGGGTAAGATAGTGTTTTCTTCATTTTTGTGCAATTCTCTTTGTTTTTGATGTATTTATTATTGACTTTAATGAAAATTAAAAGTTATATTTTATTACTTGTATTCTGTCAGTGAACAAGAAAAGGAGGCACAGGGTATAGAGGCTGTACTCTGTAAGGCTGGGTTCACACTACGTTTTGGCAACCTGTTTTTTCATCCGCTTTTTGCAAAAAAACGGATGAAAAAACAGATGCCTTTGTGTGCATCCGTTTTGATGTTTGTTTGTTTTTTATAATGGAAGTCAATAGAAAAACGGATCCAAACGGATGCACACAAAGGCAACTGTTTTTTTCATCGTTTTTTGCAACAAAAAAAAAACAAAAACAAAAAAAAAACGGATTGCAAAAATGTAGTGTGAACCCAGCCTAACCATGGAGACACATGAGTCTGTTTAGGAGCTGTATACACAAAGGGGGACATTTAGGAAGGTTGCGCCACTGGCGTCCGTCAGGGAGGAGGTGCAGAATCGCCCCTTCTCCCTGGTGTATGCCAGCCATATCCCCCGCTTGCCTGATGGCCAGTCGGGGGTGGGGGTGTTGAGGATGGTGGTGATCAGCAAGGTGGGGATAAGGTGTGGCCTCCTCTAGTGCCAGATTTACCATGATTTACACCCACTCACAGGCATAACTTATGGCAGAAATCTACACCGGCTCAGGAGTGGGTGTACACTTCCAGCAGCGGGGCAATTTAGGACCAGTGTACGAGTACCTCGGTCTTCATAAATGTCTCCCAAAAATGTTAAATTCTCCATCTGATTATTTGCATCAATGTATATATAAGCAGGAGCAATAGGAAAATGGCAGAAAAGGTGGTTGTCATCAGTTATAAAGGGGGCTGTGGTTCTTACCAATCTGGCCATCTGGGGGGGGACCACCCGCTCTGGGCGTTACAAGGGGGTTCTCCATATTAAGTGCCACATCTCTGGACCTGGACCACTGTTCTGATGTGAGACGAGAACTCTCTTCATCCAATATCCGGCGAACCCTGGAAGACAACGCAGCGTTTTCCATTAGTGACCGCTCAGCTCAACACGACTCAAGCCGCCCTCCAAGACACCGACCAGCATCCCCCATAGTGTCACACACCAGGCCAGCTCACCTGTCTGTACGGAGGCCAGGCTGGAAACTGATAGATACATCTACATCATCATCATCATCATCTTCTTCGCTGTCCTGATATTGGGTGTCATCCACTTCATTCAGAGCCTAAAATCATAGGAGAATTCAGACTATACGCATCACTCTACACTCATATCAATTCCTCCATTACCCCGTATCATCTTCACCAGGCGGGAAGCCGTCCTGCCCTGAACCTGTGATTAGAAGATCTCCGCCTCTCAGACTGCAATGCCTGCTCCAGTTACCTGAGAGTCCATGATGCTCTCGCTCAGGATGGACAGGCGGGTTGGGGGGTCCTTCTTTTGGGCTATGGGGCCACGTGAAGTTTCCAAGTCACAGGAAGGTGCCATGGTCACATGTGGGAAACCTGGAAATAATAGGAGAAACACCTGTACATGGGGGATGTCTATGGGCAGATAAGGGTTAGGTGACTCCCCCCACAGCTGCCCCACATACAGGAGATGGATAATGTCGGCCATATCGTATATATACCTGTGTGTCTGCGGGGAGCATCCCCAAAGAGATCCTTCACCACCGCCATAGCCCGGTCTGATCGCTCCAGGACATCCTTCATCTGGTACTGATCAGAGAGGATCTGCGGCAGAAGCACAAACACTCCCATAATACACCAGAGAATTACTAGACCTCACCTCAAATATAAAATAGGTGCACCAATAATATGAATGAAAAAACTAATATCAGATCCTGATCCTGAGTTACATCCTGTATTATACCCCAGAGCTGCACTCACTATTCTGCTGGTGAGGTCACTGTGTACATACATTACTGATCCTGAGTTACATCCTGTATTATACCCCAGAGCTGCACTCACTATTCTGCTGGTGGGGTCACTGTGTACATACATTACATTACTGATCCTGAGTTACATCCTGTATTATACCCCAGAGCTGCACTCACTATTCTGCTGGTGGGGTCACTGTGTACATACATTACATTACTGATCCTGAGTTACATCCTGTATTATACTCCAGAGCTGCACTCACTATTCTGCTGGTGGGGTCACTATGTACATACATTACATTACTGATCCTGAGTTACATCCTGTATTATACTCCAGAGCTGCACTCACTATTCTGCTGGTGGGGTCACTGTGTACATACATTACATTACTTATCCGGAGTTACATCCTGTATTATACTCCAGAGCTGCACTCACTATTCTGCTGGTGGGGTCACTGTGTACATACATTACATTACTTATCCGGAGTTACATCCTGTATTATACTCCAGAGCTGCACTCACTATTCTGCTGGTGGGGTCACTGTGTACATACATTACATTACTGATCCGGAGTTACATCCTGTATTATACTCTAGAGCTGCACTCACTATTCTGCTGGTGGGGTCACTGTGTACATACATTACATTACTTATCCGGAGTTACATCCTGTATTATACTCCAGAGCTGCACTCACTATTCTGCTGGTGGGGTCACTGTGTACATACATTACATTACTTATCCGGAGTTACATCCTGTATTATACTCTAGAGCTGCCCTCACTATTCTGCTGGC
This sequence comes from Dendropsophus ebraccatus, assembly GCF_027789765.1. Lineage (NCBI taxonomy): Eukaryota > Metazoa > Chordata > Amphibia > Anura > Hylidae > Dendropsophus > Dendropsophus ebraccatus. The sequence goes on from NC_091464.1 coordinate 90,075,501, forward strand.
GCCATTTACCTCCATCATTAGGGCCAATCGCCGCTCCTGTAGAGGGTCCGGGGTGCCCCCATTTTTTGTCCATTCTTTCTTTAACAATTTCTTCTTTAGTTCCCATTGGGCCAGGCTTTGATTCTTTGACCTGTGGATCTCATGACGATGCGCCTGTAAGGGATAAAAAAAAAGGGGGAATTCAGTGACCCGGAGAGACAGAGGTCACCTGCACCGGATCACAAACCCGGAACAACGGTCAATGATTCTACTGTTAGTGAATAAAGTTCTTCCTGATTACAGCTGCAGGTCTGTCACAGTGTATCAGAGCTCTGCGATGGTCCTATTCACTGACAGCAAGCACAGCTCCTGAAAAAAGCCCCTCCTATCCCCACATGCAGACCCTCCCCCACCTCCATACCACTGCCATCACATGAGCCCTCACCAGCTCCTCGGGAGTCGCACGATGTACCTCCAGGTCCTGTATCGAACTCTGAAAAACAACAGACATATCCTGCTAAGACCCCGAGACAAAGAAATGCAGGGGGCTGAGTACCTAAAACTAGAGGGGGCATGTAGCACAAGGGGCACCATATCCATACAGACGTGAGGTCATCACACAGCACGCCATAATCAATTAGACCCAAGGATTCTGCCGCTGTGGGAGGAGCCAGTGGTTTCAATGCTGTGGGAGGAGCTAGAATCACAAGGCCCAATATGGCGGCCAGAGCTACAGTCACCACGGTATATTCCAGCAATAAAGACAAACTTACATCCCAGGCCTGGCGCACTTGTGTCTTCTTCTTACTGCCCCCGACTTTCCTTACTCCAGATCGGCCACTAGGAGGGCGATGGTGGCGCCCCGACATCTATGGAGAGAAGAGGAACAGTGAGGACCCCCAAATACTCATCCTCCAGTGCCCTCCTAATCCCGGACCCCTCATCACCCCCCAGTGGCTCCCTGATCTCAGACCCCTCATCACCCCCAGTGACCTCCTGACCCAGGACCCCTCATCACCCTCCAGTCCCCCCCCCCCCCGATCCCAGACCCCTCATCACCCCCCTGATCCAGCACCCCTCATCACCCCCAGTGACCTCCTGACCCAGGACCCCTCATCACCCTCCAGTCCCCCCCCCCCGATCCCAGACCCCTCATCACCCCCAGTGCCCCCCTGATCCAGGATCCCTCATCACCCCTCAGTGCCCCCCGGGCCCCTCGTCACCCTCCTAATCCCGGACCCCTTATCACCCTCAGTGCCCCCCTGATCCCGGACCCCTCATCACCCTCAGTGGCCCCCTGATCTCAGACCCCTCATCACCCCCAGTGACCTCCTGACCCAGGACCCCTCATCACCCTCCAGCCCCCCCCCCCCCCCGATCCCAGACCCCTCATCACCCCCAGTGCCCCCCTGATCCAGGATCCCTCATCACCCCTCAGTGCCCCCCCGGACCCCTCATCACCCTCCTAATCCCGGACCCCTCGTCACCCTCCTAATCCCGGACCCCTTATCACCCTCAGTGCCCCCCTGATCCCGGACCCCTCATCACCCTCAGTGGCCCCCTGATCTCAGACCCCTTATCACCCCCAGTGCCCCCCTGATCCAGGATCCCTCATCACCTCTCAGTGCCCCCCGGACCCTTCATCACCCCTCAGTGCCCCCCAGACCCTTCATCACCCCTCAGTGCCCCCCTGATCCCGGACCCCTCATCACCCCCAGTGCCCCCCTGATCCAGGATCCCTCATCACCCCTCAGTGCCCCCCGGACCCTTCATCACCCCTCAGTGCCCCCCGGACCCTTCATCACCCCTCAGTGCCCCCCAGACCCTTCATCACCCCTCAGTGCCCCCCTGATCCCGGACCCCTCATCACCCCCAGTGCCCCCCTGATCCAGGATCCCTCATCACCCCTCAGTGCCCCCCGGGCCCCTCGTCACCCTCCTAATCCCGGACCCCTTATCACCCTCAGTGCCCCCCTGATCCCGGACCCCTCATCACCCTCAGTGGCCCCCTGATCTCAGACCCCTCATCACCCCCAGTGACCTCCTGACCCAGGACCCCTCATCACCCTCCAGCCCCCCCCCCCCCCCGATCCCAGACCCCTCATCACCCCCAGTGCCCCCCTGATCCAGGATCCCTCATCACCCCTCAGTGCCTCCCGGACCCCTCATCACCCTCCTAATCCCGGACCCCTCGTCACCCTCCTAATCCCGGACCCCTTATCACCCTCAGTGCCCCCCTGATCCCGGACCCCTCATCACCCTCAGTGCCCCCCTGATCACGGACCCCTCATCACCCTCAGTGCCCCCCGGACCCTTCATCACCCCTCAGTGCCCCCCGGACCCCTCATCACCCTCAGTGCCCCCCTGATCCCGGACCCCTCATCACCCCTCAGTGCCCCCCGGACCCCTCATCACCCTCAGTGCCCCCCTGATCCCGGACCCCTCATCACCCTCAGTGCCCCCCTGATCCCGGACCCCTCATCACCCTCAGTGCCCCCCTGATCCCGGACCCCTCATCACCCTTAGTGCCCCCCTGATCACGGACCCCTCACCCCCTGGTCGTTCTCACCTCTCTGAGCTCTAGGACCCGTTCTGGATTGAACGTTACCGCCGCTGCGGCCTCCAATGGGCGCCGGGGTTCCGGCTTCTACATCACTTCCGGTGCCGTCCCTATGACAACTGTCCAACAACGTTAATTGACAGTTGGGGCAGTGACAGGCAGCGGCGGATGGAGGGCTGTGCGGCGGCTGCGGGGATCGGTGGCGGAGGAGCTGTGTGTCCTGCAGGGAATAGCCTGAGCGCTCCCAGCGGCCGCCTCATATACTGCAGATGAATGTGCTGTTATATCGCCCCCAGCGGCCGCCTCATACACTGCAGATGAATGTGCTGTTATAGCGCCCCCAGCGGCCGCCTCATACACTGCAGATAAATGTGCTGTTATAGCGCCCCCAGTGGCTGCATGTGCACACAGCCGCCTCATTGGCTTCAGTCCCCCGGCTTTCAGCATGGTGCTTATGTCTATGCAGGATAGAAGACTTCAGCTTTATGTCTCCATTACAGATTCTGGAGCTGGACGGTGCATTGTACATTAGACAAGGAACAAAAACTCCAGCAAAATGGTGGACACCCCCCCCACCACCACCACCACCACCAACTCCAGTATTGGTGGCCCTCCCACCAACCCCAGTATTGGTAGCCCTTCCACCAACCCCAGTATTGGTGGACCCCCCACCAACCCCAGTATTGGTGGACCTCCCACACGACCCCAGTATTGGTGGCCCTCCCACCAAACCCAGTATTGGTGGCCCTCCCACCAACCCCAGTATTGGTGGCCCTTCCACTGACCCCAGTATTGGTGGACCCCCCACTGACCCCAGTATTGGTGGATCCCCCACGACCTCAGTATTGGTGGCCCTCCCACCAACCCCAGTATTGGTGGCCCTTCCACTGACCCCAGTATTGGTGGACCCCCCACCGACCCCAGTATTGGTGGATCCCCCACGACCTCATTATTGGTGGACCCCCCAATGACCCCAGTATTGGTGGATCCCCCACTGACCTCAGTATTGGTGGACCCCCCACCGACCCCAGTATTGGTGGCCCTCCCACCGTCACCAGTATTGGTAGACCCCCCCACTGACCCCAGTATTGGTGGCCCTCCCACCGACCCCAGTATTGGTGGACCCCCCACCGACCCCAGTATTCGCGGTCCTCCCACCAACCCCATTATTGGTGACCGCTACCATACGTATTGTTATTTTTTTGCTACAGTGAATAGCATAAGGCAGTTTACAATCCAGCCACATCAGGCTTGTATTCTCTGTGGGGAAAGGAGCTAGACAGTCAAGTCTCTGGACTCTAACAGGGGCACACAACTAAGTAAGCCAGTTTATATCTTACGAACACTAGGGGATCACGCCTTTTGAACGCCTAACAGGGATCATCTTGCCCACACCATGAACCTCTCTAAACAGAAGCTATAGGAACTGACCCCAGTGTTACTAAGGTACAGAAAGTCTATGTATCCCACTGCGCATCGCAGGACAACTGGAAAGATTCTGGAGTCTGCTCAACCCAAATAACAAGGCCTGGGGCTCGTATTACCCACCTCTACTTGTCTACAGAGAATGTTCGTAAAAAGAAAATCTGCAATTTGTGAAATTTTTGTGTGGTGCATTTTTGGTTCGTTTTTTTGTGCAATACATTCCGGCCACCGCTACCGACCTGTCTGCAAAGTGTTTCACGCCAAAAGTGTTTAGAACTAAAAAAATAAATTAAAAAAAAAACACCAAAAGGGAAACTGTGTTTGTCTGACCGCTTAAACGTTAGTTGCCCTGAAGATAATTGCCTGCTTAACCAGGAAAGAATTTTCGCACTGCGGGTTGTGTGTTTTTTTTTTTTTTTTACTGCACAGTCCAAATGCAGACATATCACTTGTGCAGCCTGTTCAGCTGCACAGTGGCTCAGGCTGATAGACTCTAAAGTGTCAGCTCAGCATGGCACATGTCTGTAGTGGACCCCCCAGGCGGTATCAGCACCTGGGAACTGCGGCCCCCTGCTCCTGCGGGTACTACTTGGTCACTGGATACTGTGCCAGGCTAGGGCTGGTTCTCCTCTCTCCTCCTGCACGCTGCTGCGGCTTATAACCCCTCCTATACTACACTGTCCAGCATACCTTGTGTGAGGAGAGGAGAGAGGAGGAGGAGTGTGATGATGGGCTGGAGGGATCCTGCAGGGGTATGGCTGCCAGGGACAGGACTGTGAAGAGGAGCAGCAGCAGCTCTGACAGTGAGTGATTATTGTCAGTGTGTCTGTCAGGCTGCTGGAAGTTGTAAGATAGAGGGTGGACGGTGTAAGAGAAAGCACAGAGACCCCCACCCTCTGATGCTGATGTTTGATTGTAAGTTGATGCCTTTTTAACTGTTCTCCCCTCCCCCCTGCAGCATGGTTGTTTGTTTTTTTCATCTCCCCCCTAAGCAGCCACATACAGTACATGTCTCCCACCTGTGCAGCTACATACAGTACATGTCTCCCACCTGTGCAGCCACATACAGTACATGTATCCCACCTGTGCAGCTACATACAGTACATGTCTCCCACCTGTGCAGCCACATACAGTACATGTATCCCACCTGTGCAGCTACATACAGTACATGTATCCCACCTGTGCAGCCACATACAGTACATGTCTCCCACCTGTGCAGCTACATACAGTACATGTCTCCCACCTGTGCAGCCACATACAGTACATTTATCCCACCTGTGCAGCTACATACAGTACATGTATCCCACCTGTGCAGCCACATACAGTACATGTCTCCCACCTGTGCAGCTACATACAGTACATGTCTCCCACCTGTGCAGCCACATACAGTACATGCATCCCACCTGTGCAGCTACATACAGTACATGTCTCCCACCTGTGCAGCCACATACAGTACGTGTATCCCACCTGTGCAGCCACATACGGTACATGCATCCCACCTGTGCAGCCACATACAGTACATGTCTCCCACCTGTGCAGCCACATACAGTACATGTATCCCACCTGTACAGCCACATACAGTACATGTATCCCACCTGTGCAGCCACATACAGTACATGTCTCCCACCTGTGCAGCCACATACAGTACATGTATCCCACCTGTACAGCCACATACAGTACATGTATCCCACCTGTGCAGCCACATACAGTACATGTATCCCACCTGTGCAGCCACATATGGTACATGTATCCCACCTGTGCAGCCACATACAGTACATGTCTCCCACATGTGCAGCCACATACAGTACATGTATCCCACCTGTGCAGCCACATACAGTACATGTATCCCACCTGTACAGCCACATACAGTACATGTATCCCACCTGTGCAGCCACATACAGTACATGTCTCCCACCTGTGCAGCTACATACAGTACATGTCTCCCACCTGTGCAGCCACATACAGTACATGTATCCCACCTGTGCAGCCACATACGGTACATGTATCCCACCTGTGCAGCCACATACAGTACATGTCTCCCACATGTGCAGCCACATACAGTACATGTATCCCACCTGTGCAGCCACATATGGTACATGTATCCCACCTGTGCAGCCACATACAGTACATGTCTCCCACATGTGCAGCCACATACAGTACATGTACCCCACCTGTGCAGCCACATACAGTGCATGTCTTCCACCTGTGCAGCCACATATGGTACATGTATCCCACCTGTGCAGCCACATACAGTACATGTCTTACGCCTGTGCAGCCACATAGAGTACATGTCTCCCACCTGTGCAGCCACATAGAGTACATGTCTCCCACCTGTGCAGCCACATACGGTACATGTCTCCCACCTGTGCAGCCACATACGGTACATGTCTCCCACCTGTGCCCCAACAGTGATTACGGGCCCATTTGTTCTATCCCCTATTAGTGCTGTTCTGGGGTCACTTCCACACGCTGAGCTATATACTCTAATCTCCCACACAGCATCCAGTGTACAATGCATCCAGGACCCTCCAAATACAACAGCTGCAAACACTACAACTCCCAGCATTTACTGCAGTCTGCAGCCCTCAGGATATGCTGGGATTACAAATGAAGTACAAATGAGTAGACAACTCAAGGGGTTGTCCCCTTGGAAACTACAACTCCCAGCATTCTCTGAGAGCTTCATAAATGTAAGGCATTCTGAGAGTTGTAGTTATTGTTATTCTGGGAGTTGTGGTCACAGATACATCAGTCCAAGATGGGACAAGGTCAGCATGTCGCTTCTGGTGGGTTCTTTATTTGGGTGCCCCCCAAGATCAGTTCTATTGGTGGCCACAGGTACCCCAGTCCTACACTGGGGCCTGCACAGACTGCAGTACAGTCCTATAGTGGGCCCTGGCATCTGTGCTGTATCTGTGGGCCCTCCAGAGAAACCAGGACACATGTACCGGATACTCACGCGTACATGTGTGCACTTTTAAGGCCCTATTCCATGGGCCGACATGTTCCCTGCTCGCTGTAGCCGCATTAACACGCGGCGGCAGCGAGCGAGTAGGTCCGGGAGGGGCCGCAGGGGGCTGCCCAGGTGATCGCTAGATCGTCCGGGCAGCCCATAGGGGATAGTGGCGGTCTGCTGCCGGCACTCCTATTCCACGGAGCAGTAGATCGCTGCTATCACAGTCGTTTGTCTTTCAACATGTTTGAAAGACAAACGACGCAACGATCAGCCAACATGAACTATTCCACGGGATGATTATCGTCTGAATACGGACGAAAATCTTTCCATGGAATGGAGCCTTTAAGTTAGAAAGGTGGAGAAACAAATAAGTTATGGGGGCCCAAACACATTTTTTGCACAGGGGCCCTTTGCAGTCTGTGTCCGCCCCTGGCACAGTCAGCCATTTTGCTGTGCCCTCGGTTTAAGGAGATTGTCCGCAGAAGAGCGGGAGAAGTGCAGCAGAGTTCCTGAAGAGTCTTCAGCAAGTCCTGCCGGACCCTTCCACTGACGGGGTCCTGGGATTGTATAAGTTAGCAGCCAGGTACGGGGCTGTTGATTTGTCCATGAAAGTAAGTCCTGGACGCAGTTTCGACAGCAGGCGGTCAGATGTGGCAATGGACATGCAGCAGTAGTTGTGGAACTTGGCAGGATTTCGTTACAGGTCTCTTCATCCTCAGTTCTTCTTCCAGTGCAGGTTGTTGTTCAAACTACCAAGAGACAAGCCAGCACAGGAGCACAACATCAACCCAATCAGCCACCTTCACAGTGGAAAACTACTTCAACTATATGAGCAGCGGAATCGGACACAGCAAAGGGACGCTAAAATGCCATAAAAGAGATGGGTTTTAGATGTATTTTTGCAGATCATGGTTGGAAATAAAAATTACAGACATATGAATGTACAGTAAGGGTGCATGCACACTACGGAATACGCTCGTAAAGGTCGCTACGGATTCCGCCGCTGGCCCCTTCACACGGGTGCGCGCATCTCCATTGCGCGCCCGTGCCATAAACACCATTTTATGGCCGCCAAAAGAATTGACATGTCAAGTCTTTCGATGGGCGGCGGAATCCGTCTGTGCATAGAATGGAGTCTATGGCACAGGCAGAGATGCATGCTTCCGCAAGCAGGGGCCAGCGACGGAATCCGCAGCGGCTTTTACGCATGTATTCCGTAGTGTGCATGTACCCTAACCGCTGGAACCAGGTGGTGTTTAGCTGGGGGCAAAATGGTGGTGTACCCAGTGGCGGATTAAATGTACCCTGGGCCCCGGGCTGTCCACCCAACCTGGGCCCCCCCGGTCAATCCGCCCACATTATACTCCGCTACTGCCCCCCCCACGCTGTCCCCAATAAACACTGCCTGCCTCCCCTCCCTGAAGGCCCCAATAAACATAATGTTTGGTCCCTTGCTGCTCCCAGTAAGCTTTGTCCACCCCACCTCCACTGCCCCCAATAAACATACTGCCACCTGGTTTCAGGAGAGGAGGGAGCTGATCTTATAGGGGAGGTCGCAGGGTCACAGCAGCACAGAGGATGTCAGGAGAGGAGGGTGCTAATCCTATAGGAGAGGTCCCAGCAGCACAAAGGGTGTCAGGAGAGGAGGGTGCTAATCCTATAGGAGAGGTCCCAGCAGCACAGAGGATGTCAGGAGAGGAGGGTGCTGATCTATAGGAGAGGTCCGAGCAGCACAGAGGATATCAGGAGAGGAGGGCGCTGATCTAATAGGGGAGGGTCACAGCAGCACAGAGGATGTCAGGAGAGGAGGGGGCTGATCTTATAGGGGAGGTCGCAGCGTCCCAGCAGCACAGAGGATGTCAGGAGAGGAGGGTGCTAATCCTATAGGAGATGGTCACCCTCTTCCCTCCTTATAGATGGTCCCCCTCTTCCCCCCTTATAGATGGTCACCCTCTTCCCTCCTTATAGATGGTCCCCCTCTTCCCTCCTTATAGATGGTCCCCCTCTTCCCCCCTTATAGATGGTACCCCTCTTCCCTCCTTATAGATGGTCCCCCTCTTCCCCCTTTATAGATGGTCCCCCTCTTCCCTCCTTATAGATGGTATCCCTCTCCCCCCCTTATAGGTGGTACCCCTCTCCCCCCCCTTATAGATGGTACCCCTCTCCCCCTCTTATAGATGGTACCCCTCTTCCCCCCCCTTATAGATGGTACCCCTCTCCCCCCCCCTTATAGATGGTACCCCTCTTCCCTCCTTATAGATGGTCCCCCTCTTCCCCCCCTTATAGATGGTACCCCTCTTCCCCCCCCTTATAGATGGTCCCCCTCTCCCCCCCCCCCCTTATAGATGGTCCCCCTCTTCCCCCCCTTATAGCTGTTACCCCTCTTCCCCCCCTTATAGATGGTACCCCTCTTCCCCCCCCCTTATAGCTGTTACCCCTCTTCCCCCCCTTATAGATGGTACCCCTCTTCCCCCCCTTATAGATGGTCCCCCTCTCCCCCCCCCTTATACCCTTATTGATGGTCCCCCTCTCCCCCCCCTCTTATAGATGGTCCCCCTCTTCCCCCCCCCTCTTATAGATGGTCCCCCTCTTTCCCCCTTCTTATAGATGGTCCCCCTCTTTCCCCCCCCTCTTATAGATGGTCCCCCTCTTTTCCCCCCGTCTTATAGATGGTCCCCCCTCTTTTCCCCCCCCTCCGTTCAGGCAGATTTAAAAAAAAAAAAAAAACCTCACCTTACAACCCGTTCCCCCGCCGATCCGATCCTCTCCTGCAGGCTCCGTCTGTCCCCCGGCTGTTGCGCAGCTGCCGGAGGTGTCCCGTCCTATCCCCCGGAAGCGTGCGCATCACAGAGCTCCCTGTGTGCCGAAAGTCACAGCCATAAGCGCACGGGACACCCCCGGCAGCCGCGCATCAGCCGGGGGACAGTAAGAGCAGGACTCTTGTGACCGCAAGCAAAACAATGCTTGCGGTCACAAGAGCCTGCAGTGGCGAGGGGGGGCTGGGCCGCAGAGGCATTATAATGTGAGCGGCGTGGCATGGGCCCCCCGGAGCCTCGGGCCTCGGGCCCCGTGCGGCCGCCCAAACCGCCCACATTATAATCCGCCATTGGGTGTACCGCTTTGGCACTTGGCACGGTGGCCAGGAGTTGAATGTGTCCACCCCTGGATGTACTGACTGTAGAATCTGCTTGGTTTTAGAGTGTCGTAATAATTGACTGAGAACATCTGGATCTTTAAGGTAACATAGCAACATAGTAAATAAAGTTGAAAGAAGACAAGAGTCCATCAGGTTTAACCTGGGGAAACCCTACTGTGTTGATCCAGGGGAAGGCCAAAACCCCCCACGAGGCAGACGACAATAGCCCCACCACAGGGAGAAAACTACACCCCCCCCCCCCCCCCCAGACTCCAATGGCGACCACAATAATCCCTGGATCAACATATCACCGGAAATCTAATGCCCATAACTTGTAATATTATATTTTTCAAGATAAGCATCAAGGCCTCCCTTGTACTTATTTAATGAATCGGCCATGACAACATCATGTGGCAGAGAGTTCCACAGTCTTACCGCTCGTACAGTAAAGAACCTGCTGGTGGTGAAATCTTCTTTCCTCTAGACGTAGAGGATGCCCCCTTGTCATGGTTACAGACCTAGGAGTAAAAAGCCCACTACAAAGATCTCTGTACTGTCCATTCATATATTTGTACATTGTGATCAGATCACCCCTAAGACGTCTTTTTTTCTAGCGTAAATAACCCCAAGCGTGATAACTTGTCCTGGTTATGTAACCCACCCATTCCCTTCATGACCTTTGTTGCCCTCCTCTGCCCCAGCTCCAGTTCAGCTGTGTCCTTCTTATATACCGGTGCTCGGTGCTGTACACAGTATTCCATATGTGGTCTGACCAGTGATTTATAAAGAGGCAAAACTATGTTCTCATCTTTAGCATCTATACCTCTTTTGATGCATCCCATTATTTTATTAGCCTTGGCAGCTGCTGCCTGGCACTGATCACTAAAGTTGAGTTTACTGTCCACCAATACCCCCAGGTCCTTTTCGGAAGTAGTTTTACCCAGTGTTTTATTATTTAGCACATAACTGTACTTATTATTTCTATGGCCCAAGTGCATAACCTTACATTTATCCACATTAAACTTCATTTGCCATTTCACCGCCCAAGCCTCCAGCTTCTCCAAATCTCTCTGTAATATGATATTATCCTCCTCTGTGCTGATTACTTTACCCAGTTTAGTATCATCTGCAAAAATGGAGATTCTACTCTGTAGCCCCTCTACAAGGTCATTAATAAAAATATTAAAAAGAAGTGGACCCAACACTGACCCCTGTGATACCCCACTAGTAACTAAAACCCAATCTGAATATGTTCCATCAATGACCACCCTCTGTTTTCTATCACACAACCAGTTACTTACCCATTTGCATACGTTTTGCCTGAGTCCCAGCATTCTCATTTTGTACACCAACGCCCACAGCCTCCCCCAGGTCCAGTCTATAACTTACCTCTTCATAGAAGCCGATCAGATTAGTCTGACAGGACCGATCCCTCATAAATCCATGCTGGTGCTGCGTCTTAAGATTATTTTCATTAAGATACACCAGTATAGCATCTCTTACAAACCCCTCAAATACTTTACCTACTATAGATGTTAGACTTACGGGCCTGTAGTTTCCAGGATCGCTCTTTGACCCCTTTTTGAATATTGGTACCACCTTAGCTATGCGCCAGTCCTGTGAACAATCCCTGTTGTTATAGAATATTTAAATATTAGGAATAACGGTCTGTCTAACACAGTATTTAATTCTTGCAAAACTCTAGGATGGATACCTTCTGGGCCCGGTAACTTATGGATTTTGATCTTTTTAAGGCGTCTCCCCACTTCTTGTTGTGTTAGGCAGGTGAGATTTATGGGAGGATTTACATTATCCCTAGTCATGTCCTCTGTTATGGGATTCTCCTCTGTAAATACAGTAGAGAAGAATGTATTTAGTAGATTGGCCTTTTCCTCTTCCCCCTCCACCATTACACCCAGATTATTTTTGAGGGGAGCAAAATTTTTGGTTTTAAGTCTTTTGTTTTTTATATAGGTGAAGAACATTTTGGGATTCGTTTTACTTTCTGTGGCTATCCTTCTTTCTGTTGCTATTTTTGCTTCTTTTATTTGCTTTTTACACATTCTATTCTTCTGTCTATAGTTGCTCAATGCTTCCCCACTACCTTCTTGTTTTAGTAGTCTGAATGCTTGTTTCTTATAACTTATTGCACCCCTTACAGCTGAAGTTAACCACATTGGATATCTCTTATTTCTACTACTTTTATTCCCATATGGTATGTGTCGTTCACACGATCTACCCAGGATGCTCTTAAATATGTCCCATTTCTCTTGTGTACTTTTATTTCTGAAGGCATTGTCCCAGTCTATGTCCCCAAGGTCCTTTCTTAGTCTTTGGAAATTAGCCTTCCTGAAATGTAATGTTTTTGTAGCCCCTCTACTAATCATTTTATTGAAGGACAATTGAAAACTTACTTTGTTATGGTCACTATTACCTAGGTGACCCCCCACCTCTATTTTTGATATTCTGTCTGGCCTATTGGTTAAGATCTGGTCCAGAAGGGCCCCCCCTCTTGTTGGTTCCTCTACTAGTTGGGAAAGGTAATTATCTTTTTCTATTTCCAAAAACACGCTTCCCTTCCTGGAGCTGCAGGTTTCTGCTTTCCAGCTTATATTTGGGTAGTTAAAGTCCCCCATAATAATGACGTCACTCTGCTTCGCTGCCGCATCTATTTGTCTTATAAGAAGATTTTCTGACTCTTCCACTATACTTGGAGGTTTATAACTCACTCCTATAAGAATTTTATTATTCTTCGTCCCTCCCCTTATTTCTACCCAAAGAGACATTATCACACTTATATCCTTATATCCTCCCGCAGAATGGGCTTAAGGCAGGATTTAACATATAGACAGACCCCTCCCCCTTTCTTATTTTTACGTTTTTTTCTGAATAGACTATAACCCTGGATATTAACGGCCCAGTCATAGGTCTCGTCTAGCCATGTCTCGCTTATCCTCACTATATCATATTTTTCTTCCACCATTATGAGCTCTTATTCCTCAGCTTTATTAGTGAGGCTTCGAGCATTAGTATACATACATTTAATATGTTTGTCCATATTCCCTTTCCTCTTGTCACTAGTGACTGTTCTAACCCCTCCTGCCGCTCCACCCCCAGTTCCATAATCTAGGCCCAGCTCTCCATCTACTCTGTCTTAACTTACTATATTGTAGTTGCCCTCCCCCCCGGTCCCTAGTTTAAACACTCCTCCAACCTCTTAGCCATCTTCTCCCCCAACACGGCTGCACCCTCCCCATTGAGATGCAGCCCGTCCCTACCGTAGAGCCTGTAACCGACCGAGAAGGGGTTTATTACTAAAAGGGAAACCAGTATCTACAATAGAAAGTCTAACTAAAGGATAGAGGTGTAAGGGTGGTAGGAAGAGATGGTGGAGTATAGGAAGTACCTAACTATTCATTTGTGTCTTATATACCAGTCACACTCACATATAGCCCACAAGTTGCCCATCCCTTGAACGCCTCCAAAATACTATATTAGCCAATCAGCACAGTTCGTTTGCATTCTGAAGATAATACTGTAGATGTAAGCATGTTCCTTTAGGTGGCGTCTTTTGGATAGAGACAATTTCCTCCTACAGATTCCCAGCAAGAATTTGTCAGGTCCAGAAATAGACAACAGATCTTCTGTATCAACATGGCAACAATGGCTTGTACAGCCCATTGTGGTCATAAATGGCATTCACACCCAGTTATTATGCCACCCGTGTTCCTTATGTTGAGTGGACAGATGGTTCAGTCCAAACCTTGGTGTTCATGTATCCACCTTCCTCATCCGATCTGTAGTGAATAGACATATGCTACTTTTACACAGAGCGATAATTCGCCCAATCGATCGTTTAATGATTTTGAAGCAACGATTTGGTTTTTATAACGATCAGTGTTTAGACAAATAAACCGTTAGAAAAATCGTTTAAAAATTCGTAAGAAAAATCGTTATTGCGATTGTTTTTAAGATCACTTAAGCCCATCTTTTACATAGGTAAATCGGTGAAAGACTGTTTAAACGAAGCGATCTGCGAATTTTCAGCGAACGACGAACAACGATTTAAGAACATGTTGAAAGATCAAAATGAACGATTTCTCGCTCGTCGCTTGATTGTTTGCTGTGTTTACACGGTCCGATTATCGCTCAAATGCGATCGTGTACGTGAAAATTCGAACGATAATCGTTTTGTGTAAACGCAGCAATAGAGTATAGATGGATCAATCTGTCACAGCTGTATTTCATAGTTTTTAATCCATGTTGAATGCCATGTTAACCCCTTGCCACAATATGAAGTTCCGGGAACGTCATGTAATGCAGGTAGTTCCTGCAAAATGACGTTCCCGGTATGTCATCCTATCCCTGCCTTCCCCCGCTGTCCCTAGCGGCGATTGGTAGCGGGAGAAGGCTGTCTCACATAGTATGAGCAGATAATGGGGAAGTAGTACCGGGGCATATGTGGCGGTAGCGGGGTGACCGGATTGGGGAAGGCCCTGGTACTACTCCCCCATCATCTGCTCATACTATGAGCAGATGATGGTGGAGTAATACAGTGTATATATGTGCAGACTGACCTGTTCCATAGACAGCCATTGATTCCAATGCAGTGTCCAGCAGGGGCGTACTATATATAGAAGTCAATGGTACTCATTGAATTCTATATTTAGTGCGCCCCCTGCTAGACACTCCATTGAAATTACACCCTGATTCGTGACGTCACGGTATTTCTGAGAATTTGAAGTCTCTGTGATCTACTAAATTAAGGGAAATAGCAGTAAATGTGCATTTCCCATAATTAATGTACATTACAAATTTGTCTAACTTTCCATAACTAATAACATATTAAAAAATGCTTTTGGCCGAACTTCTCCTTTAAAGGGAACTAATCAGTGCTGGTTCCTAGCATTACAGCATTACTGTGCAGAACACAGAGCATTCCAGCCGCGACTGCAGCAGTAGCTTTGTGAAAAATATGTTTTATTAGTCATCTGGGTGAAGAGCCATCTGTGACTAGTTACAGCTCGCAGAGAGGCTAGCCTGTCAATAATCCCTGCACTGCGGCTCCCCCCATTTTTTTTCCCCTTCATAAAGGCTACGAGCTGCACAGTAGATCTATTCTGTGCTGCTGGGTACCGTATCAGCACAATCAAGCTGATTGGTTCCTTTTAAGTTAGGGTCCTATTCCACGGGCCGAGGAGGGCCCGATCAACGATGTAAACGAGCGGCGATCTGCTAGATCGCCGCTCGTTTACTGGGCCTATTCCACAGCCCGATGATCGTTGAGCGAGGGCTGCAAGGACATCGTTACCGATGTCCTTGCAGCCCTTGCAGCATCATACATTACCTGCAGGTCTTCTCCTCCGCGCTGTCTTCATTCCCAGGTCCCGCGCGCTCTATCTTCAGAATGGCCGGTCAGCTGACAGGCCACACTCACGGGCAGTCCCGGCCTGTCTGAGCGCTCTGTCAGCTGACCGGCCATTCTGAAGATAGAGCGAGCGGGACCCGGGGATAAAGACATCGCGGAGAAGAAGCCCGGACAGGTAATGTATGCCGCTGCTTCTTCTCAAATCGTCGGTCGCCCGCCACGCACCGCTATTCAACCGTAGCGATGCGCGGTGGGGGAACGATGATTTTAGGTCTGGCCCTAAATGAACGATCAGCCGATGACACGATCATCGGCTGATCGTTATCTCTATTTCACCGAACGATAACCGGTGATCCGGTCGAAACATACATACAAATACCATACAAATACCATAGTACTGACCTACATATGCCACACAATGCAATGGACACCCGCTCTGGGACACTGCAAATGTAGCCTAAGGCCCTGTTCACACCTGCACAGGAGGTTCTTTGAGAAGCCTCTGTGGTGTCCCACCATGGGTGTTGCTATTGGTTACACACCTCGCAAAAGCCTGTACTTTCTTGTAAGTAAGAGTATGAGAGTATCTTCTTCTTCTGTCCTATCATCTCTTACTTTACTTCTTCTTTATGCACTCTTCACCCATTCACAGCGCACCTTACAGGGAGCTGTAGATAGGAAGTCACGTGGGTACAGGAAGTGTAGAGGTCTTTTGTATTGGACTTTGTAGGGGAAGGACGCAAGCTAGAACGCTCCCTACAGTGGTTATTTTGGGTCCTGACCCTCTACCAGGTCCCCAGTCCAAGTATGAGGTCTTTGGTCACTAGACTCTATAGAGCCAAGACGCACCTAACAGCTTCTCAGCACTATGCAGTGTTAAAATCTTTACAGGAGAGGACAAGTCAGAGACCATCTCAACCCACGCCGTGGACTAGGAGAGTCACAGTGCAGGACAGTATCCACAAAGGCAGAAAGCTAGGAACTGATCCGGATAGAGCAAAGTTGCTAGAAGCCGATAAACTCGATCTTGCATTGCAGTTGTCAGCAGAAAAACCCTCAGCATTCCGCTCATTCCAGGCAACAGGGTCTGGGTCGTGTGCTACCCACTAGGACGGGTCCCCCAACACTGGTAGGGCAATAGGTGGTTCATTCCGACAAGTCAATGCACAAGATAGGTGTTCTTCTATCTCTACCTCATCCTCCAACATCCCGGCAGAGCACAATACTACTTGGGTTGGAACTCTCACGACACCCTCCTCTCTGCTCCTCTGGTTCTTCTTTATATCTCTCAGCACGCAACCCAGTCAGCACGACTGTAGCGCTCTCTACACTCTCACTACAGATCTGGATCCTGAACTATTAAGTGTTCTATCAAGTATAAAGTTCTCTGTCAATGTAAAGCTGTATGTTCTGCTGCACACAAGTACCTTCAGAGTTAAGATTTTATTTTTGGTAAAGAGACTCTGTGATTTTTTTGCCCCACACCAGCACAGTATATACACACTCCTTGGGACATTTTCCCTTTCTGTGGGTGACAGTGCCAATAGTCCTGGAGGGTCAGTTCTCCACTCCGGCCCACCGTGATAACAACCCAAGGGACCCCGTAGCAGCCCGGCAGGTCACTGACCACAGGGGAACAAGGTGTATCCGGCCCTCTCAAATAAAAGCAGGTGTGCCACCATACCTGTGTGCCCAGCCGGCACTGGCGTCACGACATAACACCCTAGGGTCTGGCTACATCTCGGCCAACCACCATAGAGCTGGCTTCACACTACACCACCTAGCAAGTGACAGGCCGTACCATCTCCATACCAACGTGGGGGTGGCACACCACACCTCCATCACAGGTACCAAATAGTGTTGTCTCATGGTCATTTGCATCTGTCAGGTATGGGTTTTGTCCACAGGCCGAAAATAAATCACGGATCCGGCAGATCCCCCAATAAGTCAGGGGGTAAAGAATACGGCCTAACAACCCCCTATGCCCTAAAAGCCGCCAGGGCGGACCACCCCTTAACCTGCTGACATGTCTTAGTATTGATGAGAACCTGCGTATGATTACGAAGGCCTCGCTGCGTCGCTGCCCCTTATAATACATTATAATACATTACAATAACCGGCTAATAATAGTGTAACCCGACCCGCCATGACTGTTATCAATGTCACACAAAGACGTCGCAGTGACCGGCCGCCAACTACTAAGACCAGGACAATGAGCAGCATTACAGAGTACACACAGAGATTAGGGAGGCCGCCCCGCCATCTTGTTATTGTAACATTTCCCAAGAGATCAAATATCCAAATTATCAGGAGGAGAAAAAGTCAGGACACCCCCCGGAGACGAGGATTATAACCTGGCCCGGACGTGAATGGCGCAATATTATGGGATACAATCTATGTATAGATTTATGGCACTGTCTTATGGTAAGGTTCTGTGTCACCCATAGCAACCAGTTACAGCTCCCATAGCAACCGATCACAGCCCCCTTGGCAACCAGTCACAGCTCCCATAGTAACCAATCACAGCTCAGATTTCATTTCAGCAGAGCAATATGAGAACTGAAAGCTGAGCTGTGATTGGTTGCTATGGGCAAATGTGATACTGTCTGCTACACCTGTGTATCTAAGTCCTGTCAGGTGTGATACTCTTTGTAAACTGTGTATCTAAGTCCTGTCACACTATACTATCTGCTGAGATGCTGTATATATTCCTGTCATGTAGTCTGTTGAGACTATGGGGGAGATTTATCAAACATGGTGTAAAGTGAAACTGGCTTAGTCGCCCCTAGCAACCAATCAGATTCCACTTTTCATTTTCCAAAGAGTCTGTGAGGAATGAAAGGTGGAATCTGATTGGTTGCTAGGGGCAACTGAGCCAGTTTCACTTTACATCATGTTTGATAAATTTCCCCCTATGTATCTAAGTCATGTGTGATACTGTCTGTGTACCTAATCCTGCCATGTTTAATGCTGTCTGCTGTAACCATGTATCTAATCCTGACATGTGTGGTACTCTCTGTTGTGACCATGTATCTAATCCTGACATGTGTGGTACTCTCTGCTGTGACCATGTATCTAATCCTGTCATGTGTGATACTGTCTGCTAAGCTGTTTTATCTTTACTTGTCACATGTCATGCTGTTTACTGAGCTACTGTGTCCACCCCTATTGTGTGATGCCGCTTGCTGTGCTGGTATATCTAAGCCTATTGTGTGTGATACTGTCTGCTTAATTGTGTCTATATTCCTTTCATGTCTGCAATACCACTGTATCCAAACCTATGGTGGGATACGTCTTGTTGAGCTGGTATTATATGTGATACTGTCGGCTGAGCTGGTATATCTAAGCCTGTCATGTGAGGCTGTACACTGAGCTGTGTATCTAATCCTATCATATGTGATACTCTCGGCTGAGCTGGTATATCTAAGCCTGTCATGTGAGGCTGTACACTGAGCTGTGTATCTAATCCTATCATATGTGATACTGTCGGCTGAGCTGGTATATCTAAGCCTGTCATGTGAGGCTGTACACTGAGCTGTGTATCTAATCCTATCATATGTGATACTGTTGGCTGAGCTTGTAGCGTGACTTTTGCTCTTTCCACTTTAAATGCAGACAGATGCAGACCAGTGTCATCCACATACATTAATGTAACCTTTATCCAAGGTTGCAGTTCTCAGACGAGGCACATATACTTAGTGGTTACAGTCACATTAAGTGGCAGTACAGCTTAAGTATTTCTAGAAATCCACAGGGGAATAGAAGAATGGCACAAAACCCTGTTCTTTTCACGCAGTCCTCCCAGGCCCAGGTCCATGGCAGCTTCACACCTGTATCTGGTGAATGACCCCACACATCTGGTGTCAGACCCCCACACCCTGCTCTTATAAAGGAATATCCAAAAGTTATCCCCTATAGGCACGATAGGAAATAAGCTGATCAGTGGGATCTGACCACAGGGACCCCATTGATCCTGAGAACCCTCCAGCTGCTGATTGACAGCTGACTGCCTATACACAGCATGGATAGATAACTGCCAATCAGCAGCTGGTGGGCTGAGTTTTCTTCTTCTCATGAATATCCAGGACTACTGGGCTCATGCACATAATGGAGAGCACTACTAACTGTCCCTTTAAGGACTTTGACCTTGGTCACTAGGCCTTACTGTGGCTCCTTTTATGCCCAGACCGCTGCCTGATACAAGTGCTGATCCTTTAATCATCTGCAGGTCATATACATATTCTTACAGGAGAGATGGGGCAGGTGCTGTATACATAGCTGCTGTATATAGATGGATGTAGTAAGCAGTAATTGATCACCAGGTGGCGCCAGAGTCATTGCTCTGATTCCTCTGCACCTTACACCTTTTGAACCAAATTATGAGAACAATGTAAGAGAAGAGGATGCAGTGATTGGCCGGCGTGTACTCTGTGGACATAAGGAGCCAATCAGAGGGCAGCAGGGGAGGGCTCCTGGCTGCACCCTGTGCCTGCTGCCTTGGTTGTGGCATCCTGGGCTCTGGGGATGGCAGGTTGGATGTGCCCTGAGCAGCCCCCCACCAGCAGCAGCAGCAGTACACAGAGGGAAGAGCACAGCCACACAGGTGAGTCAGTGCCACAGCCTGCAGCCACACATCAGTGTGGTGTGAATGCTGCCCTATCCCTGCAGCCTCTCCTGCTTAGTCTGTGTGACAGCTATGTGTATGTATGATACCAGGGATGATATGTGTATGTATGATACCAGGGATGATATGTGTATGTATGATACCAGGGATGATATGTGCTGTATGTATGATACCAGGGATGATATGTGTATGTATGATACCAGGGATGATATGTGTATGTATGATACCAGGGATGATATGTGCTGTATGTATGATACCAGGGATGATATGTGTATGTATGATACCAGGGATGATATGTGCTGTATGTATGATACAAGGGATGATATGTGCTGTATGTATGATACCAGGGATGATATGTGTATGTATGATACCAGGGATGATATGTGTATGTATAATACCAGGGATGATATGTGCTGTATGTATGATACCAGGGATGATATGTGTATGTATGATACCAGGGATGATATGTGCTGTATGTATGATACCAGGGATGATATGTGTATGTATGATACCAGGGATGATATGTGCTGTATGTATGATAACAGGGATGATATGTGTATGTATGATACCAGGGATGATATGTGCTGTATGTATGATACCAGGGATGATATGTGTATGTATGATACCAGGGATGATATGTGCTGTATGTATGATACCAGGGATGATATGTGTATGTATGATACCAGGGATGATATGTGTATGTATGATACCAGGGATGATATGTGCTGTATGTATGATACCAGGGATGATATGTGTATGAATGATACCAGGGATGATATGTGTATGTATGATACCAGGGATGATATGTGCTGTATGTATGATACCAGGGATGATATGTGTATGTATGATACCAGGGATGATATG